>NC_057802.1:117663749-117688729 GCF_018294505.1 Triticum aestivum | reverse complement strand
CCTGCCCGGCAGGAGTCCGGGTCGGTCACGGCCCGTTTAGGTCAGTTGACTATTTTTTTAAATAATCCTGAGGCGGAAAAACTAATAAAAGAAACACTAAACAGAGTCCAAAAATCCTGAAATAAATTTTCACGGTCCTCTAATAATATTGCGGACAATGTGAACATTTATTTGGGCTTTTAATGCAATTTTGAAAAACACATACTTTTCCTAATTCAAATAAAATATCAATAAAAGTCCAAATAAAATACTTATTTGATTTTAATATTTTTCCTCCAATATTTCTTTATTTGGAGAAGTCATTTTATCCCCTCTCTTTTATTTTTCATATTAGAAATATTTGAAGAGAAAAATAATTACAACCAAATGATCCTCTTTTCAATATTTGAGAAAAAAAATCAAATATGAAAATAAAGAAATTCCCAACTCTCTCCGTGGGTCCTTGAGTTTCTTAGAATTTCTAGGATCAACCAAAATGCAATAAAATTGATATGCAATGATGACCTATGTATAACATTCCAAATTGAAAATTTGGGATGTTACATTGTCTGCAAAGCTTCTGGTCATGATGCTACGGTGGGCTCGGTGATGACATCCGTCCTGGCGGTCTTGGTCTTGTTGCACGGGAATGGAAACCTTTGCTTGATTCCGCGGCACCCCGCGCTTGCGCTTGCCTCCTTAGCACCAAAGAGGAAACCTGTTGCTCTGCACCCGCTGGCGCCCGCCTGTCCTTGGTCGTCATGGCTTGTGTCACCTCAACCTCATGAGGTGGGCATCCGCATAGAAATCTCCGCTCCTCAGGAGCCGGCCTGGGGAGGCTGCTCCCTCCGAAGGTCTTGATGTTGCCCACCTCGTGAGGCTTGGCCTTCGCGAGGGTCTTGTCTTGAAGATGTTGCAGATGGGCCATACCAGGTCGATGATGGAGCCATGCCCTAGGCCGCAGGGAGGCAAGTCTGGGTACCCTGGTTCCCAGAACGCCGACAGTAGCCCCCAGGCCCAAGGCGCGCTCGGACTTGGCTTCGAGGCGAATACAAAGGGCAAGGGCAGAGCACCGTGGGCCCCAATCGCCTCCGGACCGAGCCAACAAGCACTACAGAAAAAAGACACATCCGTGACATTTTAGGCCGAACGAATTTTTTTTTCTGTCATAATTATGACACTTCTATGATGATAATTGTGACAATACCCGGTATCATCATAGATGTGGTGGGCTCCTACTTCTATGACAAAACATCATGACAGAAAATGGGCTTTTCGTCCTGGGCGGGCCGGAGATGCGCCTGCATGACATTCTTTGGGCCGTCCATGACGGAAAAAACCGTGGTAGAAGCGACGGCGAGGAAAATATCAGGGTGTTCCCGGTTACGGTGGGTGGTCGGGGCCGAGCGATGTGCGTTTCTCTCGTACACGCACGCGCGTGGGTGCGAGGCGTTGGGCTCTAACTGAACCCGAGCGATTGCACTGCAGGCTACGCGTTACTGAACCCAAGCGATTGATCAATGGCTGTTAACTGAACCCGATCGAGCGATTCCTTTGCTACTGCTGCTAACTGAAGCCGATCGATGCTGCCTCTGGATGAACAGTGAGCGTTGCTGGGGGGGTTTGGATGAACAGTTCCTGGTGGGGGTGGATGAATAGGACCTCGTGGTGTTGCCTCTGGATGAACAGGACCCCGATCGATCGAGCTGGTTGGGGCTGGATGAATAGGACCCCGTGGAGGGCTGGATGAATAGGACCACCCCGTGGAGGGCTAGGTGAACAGTAGATGGTGGAGGGCTGGATGAACAGTAGCCCGTGGTGGGGTGGTTGAATAGGAGCCCGTGGAGAGGGCTGGTTGAACAGTAGCCGGTGGAGTAGCGCGCGGTGGAGGCTGGATGAACAGGAGCTCATGGATGAACAGTCGCAGGTGGAGGCTGGAGGAGGTCAACGGTGGATGAACAGTAGCCCGTGGAGGCTGGAGGGGATCGACGGTGGAGAAGAACAGTATCCCGTGGAGTCCCGTTTTGCGGTACGCCACACCCCTCCCGATGAACAGGACCCCCGTTTCGGCCGTAGGGCGCCAACACAAGTCCGTTTCCTCCGTTTTGCGGTATGCCACATCCCTCCCGATCAACAGGACCCCCGTTTCGATCGTTGGAGGCCTGTTTCCTCCATTTTGCGGTATGCCAGACACCTCCCGATGAACAGATCCTGTTTCGACCGTGGCCGGTCGAACACAAGGCTGTTTCCTCCGTTGTGCGGTACACCAGGCCTTGTTTCCATCGGCTGTTCCATCCAAGCCCTCCTGATGAACACGACGACGCATTTCGTTCCGACCCAGCCGGTTGGCTACCCATGAACACGACGACGACGCTATTTCTCCGTTTTGACCCAGCCATGTACACGAGCCCTGGCCGTACGTACGCGCGAGTAGGTGTTCGAGACCCCACCTGTATGTACGTATGTGGCCGTACTGACTTTGTTGCACTCTCGCCGCTGTACGTACGTGTACATGCTACATGCGCGCCTCTACTATGACAGGTGCACGCCTCTACATCGACCAGTATGTACGTACACGTTCGCGACCAGAATGACAATGCTACGTACGCTTCGACCAGGTGGGTCCCGACTGTCAGGCACTTCCTTGCGTGCGAAGATGTAGCTGGTGGGTCACAGCAGTCAGGGGGCGAATCATTTTTTTGCCCGGACGCACTTCCTTGCGTGCGAAGATGTAGCTGCTGGGTCCCTGCAGTCAGGGGGGAAACATTTTTTTTGTGAAGTACGGCGGCCCGTCCGGTGGGTCCCTGCTGTCAGGTGGAGGAATCATTATTTTCCGCGTAATAAGGAGGCACTTCCTTGCTGCGGCCGTGGACCCAGCTGTCAGCCTCTCCATGTGTTGTCCACGTCCGATGGAAGCCGTTCCTTGACCATGTTGACCACGCCGCGCCGAGGGCACCAGGGTGGTGGACGACGGCGAGGCCTAGGAAGGGGACGACGTGGAGCCGAGGAAGACGCGGAAGTGGATGCCCACGCGTAGAGGAGTATGAGGGTTCACTGGTTCGCTGCGGTGTGAGGCTGCTGTCGCCGCAGAATAACAGGGGGTGTGGGTGAGTAGAGGGATGGCCTGGCTAGCGGTGGGAGTAGTAGTGGGAGGTGAGGCCTCCGCGGCATCGTAGCCGGCCACAGGAGGCCAGAGCACGAGGCACGACCGGCGCTGGTTTGGACGGCTGGAGCAAGAAGACCAGAGGTTGAAGAAGCACTACAGCCGTTGGATGGACATCGTACGGTCACTGGAGCTAGAATCATGCATATTTACTAAGATGACAAAGCCCTCCGTCCCCGTCAACTTAGCAGGCCCACAAGTGAGCCTCCCACTACACTGGGTCCCAGCTAGCAGGGGGAGTATTCATTTTTTTGTGCGTAATAAGGAGGCACTTCCTTGCGTGCGAAGATATAGCTGGTGGGTCCGAGCTGCCAGCGGCAGTAACATTTTTTCACGAAATACAGAGGCCCTTTCGGTGGGTCCCAGATGTCAGGTGTAGGAATCATTATTTTGCGCGTAATAAGGAGGCATTTCCTTGCGTGCAACCATGGACCCAGCTGTCAGCCTCTCCACGTACAGTCCACTTCAGATGCATGTCGGTCGTTGACCACGTTGACCACCGAGAGCACCAGGGCGGTGGATGACGGCGAGGCCTAGGAAGGGAACGACACGGAGCCAGGGTAGACTCGGCAGTTGTTTCCCACGCGGAGGGGAGTACAAGGGTTTACTGGTTCGTCTACCATCGCCGGAGAATAACAACAGGTGTGGGTGAGTAGAGGGATGGCTAGGCCAGCGATGGGAGTACGGTGGGGCGGTGAGGCCTGCGCGATAGCACAGCCGGCCACGGGGAGGAGGGAGCAGGCAGTCCCGCCGGCGCTTGTTTGAGCGGCTGGAGCAGGAAGAGCAGAGATTGAAGAAACACGACGGTCGTTGGATGGACATCCAACAGTCACTGCTTGTGCGTCAACCTTTTCTTTAGGAAAGCCTCAAATCTGTGGAAAATAGCATACAGCCCATCTGCCATTATTTCTAATAATTTATAGCCCATTTGCTAATTCTTAAGGTTTTTTTGGAGCCCATATTCTTTTTGCTAGCATTACAGCCCATATTGTGGCCACGGTTAAAAAATTATACGAAATTTTGCATATTTCGGTGCGGTCCGAACTGTTTTTAATCCCGAAATTTTGAGTCACATTCAAACTGATTTTAAAAATAAATGTATATCAATATAAAGTCCAACAAATTGTCAACGCATAAAAATTAATGCAATTTAAAATCTCAAAATGAAAAAAAGGAATTTGAAACTAATTGTCGGTTTGATGTGTTTTAAAAATGTACAGCCCATTTCTCATTACTGATAGGCCATTTTCTCGGCCAGCCGAATGAAGCTCTCCTCATCTTGAAAGGCTTCCGGACCAACAGGCCTGACAAAGTGACTTACTAGGCAAATCACAAAAAAACTGGGCTAGCCATTTTCAGAAAGAAAAAGAAAACTACTGGGTTGGTCTGTGGTAAACATAAAAGAGAAGGCTATCTAGAAAGGCCAGAGTGCCCCGCACAGCCCAGTTGACACCCTGCTTCCGTCTAAAAAACAAATTAGATAAATGCCACTCCAATTATGGTGATTCATAAAAATGCCACTGCAATTTCCAAACTTTGAAAAATGCCACTGCAATTTTTGCAAACTTTCGGAAAACGCCACTACAATTTGCAAACTTTGAAAAACGCCACTCCAAACTTCAAAGAATTCCACTGGAAATGTCATTTTTCAAAGTTTGGAAATTGCAGTGGCATTTCTCAGAAACACCAGATTTGGAGTGATATTTATCAAATTAATCCAAAACAAGAATAACTAGGCGAGCTGCTGGGTCCCTGGTGTCAGCCGTTCATTGTGCAATTCTCTCGTTTATTGACTACGTTGACAATGGCATGGGACCCAGATGTCAGAAATCCATTATGAGGAGCCATTTTTTTATTGGCTTGAAATAAGGAGGCACTTGCTTGCGTACTGCCATCACCTTGGCGGGTCCCTGCTGTCATCCTCTCCACGTACAATCATCTCTTGATTGTGTACGCGTCAACTTGGTGGGCCCACAAGTCTGCCTCTAAACCCGTGGAGGACAAATTCAACCCATTTAAAAAAATAACAGCCCATTCCATACGTTCAAACGGAAAGTTCAGCATTCAGAGCAAAGTAACAGATTTGATCCACATATAGAGTACTGAACTTCCACGTTGACAATCATCATAGCCAAGTTAGCAATCTACTCCCACTAATACTCTAGTAGCGTACAAGTACTAACTTACTCTTAGCCAACTAGATGATGCCGACCGCCATCTGCGGTACACGCTAAACGCCGGCACCGACGTCCTCCTCCTCACCTCGGACTTGCCAGAGGTGCGATAGGGCGCGTTGCTCGCGCGTGTTGGCCCTTTCCATGCCGGCGTGGTCCACCGAAGCTTCGGCTTCTATGTGTGACACCCAAAATTTTATTTTTGGTTTTATCAAAATCTTTTATTTGATTTGAGGAGGGTATTTAAATTTCCTTCTAAAAGAACTTTCCCTCTCAAAATATTTTCTTTTATGACAAGTGTTTTGTTTTGGATTCACCCAAGACTTGATTTTGGCCTTGGAGGTTTTTCCATCTTATGTGGACTCAAATCCAATTGTTTTTCATTTGGAAAAATATTTTTAAAAATCTTCTAAAAATAGCCCTATGGCATTTGGAGTGTTTTTCTCCCCCTTTCGAAAATCCCTCTTGCCATGACCCAAGTGGAAATCGCCTCTCAAAAGCCTTTCCCCATCTTTGGATCTTGATATACTTCAAATCCAGCAAGTGGAACCTCCCTATAATTTTTCTTCCATTTAATTCTTATCAAAAATATTTTCTGCCCTCCATTCTAGCTCTTGGAGATTTACAAAGGAACTACCATTTCTACTTTGAGTTTGGCCTCCAAACAAGTTTCCCTAGCTAGTCCTTTGAGCCCTCAACCAGGATCCATGAAGATCCACTGGTCTTCAGTTCAAATATTTCAAATTGTACTTGCTGCAAGTTTGGACCTTATTTGCCAAATTTGATGAAATTCATTTGAATTCTCCTCCTAAAAATCTGAGAAAATTCAGGCAGCCTCTGGGTGCATTGAGAGGTCACCTCACCAAGTCCCAGCTCCAGAATTTTTTTTCTTCATGCCAAATCATTTCGTCGAACACCTGACTGACACTGTTGCTATCATGTTCAGAAAGTTCACAGAAACAGTTTCAGTAAACTACTGTCGTTTTCTTCAGAGCCCGACGTCGATCTCGCCAGTACCGCGGTGGCGCCTTGCTCCCTGTCCCCTCCTTCTTATCCCTGCGCCGCACGAGCTCCTGGAGTCTTGCGGACGTCAGCGACGAGCAGGAGGAGGTGCGCCACCCCGTGAGCGATGGCAGCAGCGGCTTTGCGGCTGCCAGAGAGAGGCGCAGCATGGACGGCGCCGCCCAGCGCCGCCCAAGCCACGCGAGGCCGCCGCGTGGCCATCCACTCCCCCGTGCGCGCTGCCACCCTTCGTCGTGAACTGCTAGGCGCGGAGCGCGCTCTCTGCCGCCGCCGTGCCCGTACGGCCGCCCCGTCGATGATCGGTGCATTACGCCAAGCCCGACCGAGGTTTAGCGGGGGAACGGCACCAGTGAACCTCCCTGATGTTGGCTGACCACTTAAACTCCCTGCCCAACCCCTGCCTCGCCGTAATCGCTCGCCGGAGCAATCCCGTTCACGGCCACCCCCTCGGATCGCCTATAAATAGAGGCCCCGATCTCGAACTCAAACCCACACCACCTCTGCACTCCACCAATACCACGCCAAGCCACTGCAAGAGCCCCGAGGGAGCCTTCATCCCCAACTCCGGCCGCCTCGACCCGCCACGGGACCCAGCTCGATTCGGTCCCGTGCGTGCACCTCTACCCCTCATCTCTTGCCAGTAGCTTTCTTATGCATCCACTCTGCTGACCCGCGCTTCAATTTGGAGTTTGCAGCGCCCACCGGAGTTCTCCACCATCGCCCGAACCACCGTCCGCCGGAGAAAGTGTCGCCGTCGACGTGGTGCTCTCCGACGACCAAGTCCACCACCCACCGACGCGGAAGGACACCCTGAAACTCTTGGTACCCTCCGATCTCCCTGCCTCACCGTGGTTCGACGCCGGCGACCACCACAGCCTTCGGGCGCCGGCGAGCGTCGCTGGAGTTTTTAAACCTGACGTGTGGACCCCCCCCCCGTCAGCCTCTCTTCTTCCTCCCCCTCGAACCGTTTTCTGTTGGCGCCTTCGGGCAAATGTGTTTTCCCTTTGGGCTGGCGCCTTTTATTCTGAACCGTTTTCTGTTTTCTCAAACAAGTCCCTGGTTCTTTTCTGTTTCATCACAAATCAGTCCCTGGACTAAAACTCTCATAAATTTTAAATAAAAGATGATTTTTGATTGATTCTTTTTCTGTCAGTCTTATAATTTTGTCTAGTTTTTTATAGTATTTATTTGGAAATATTTGGAAAAAAAATTATGCACGATACAATTTTCACGTTAGTGTACGTTTTCGCTATACCGTAGGTTCCGGAGGAGGTGACGGAGCCGCGAACTTCGCCGGGCTAGACTCCGACTTCTCCGAACCAGGAAAGAATGTTTGAACCTTTATATGATAGGTGTTTTGCATGTTTGCTTGAATGGTTGTGCATGGCATATGAGCGTCGGTGAGTATCTCGTTGCATGCAAGGCAACTGACCGTGTGTTCCGAAGTTATCGTGATCTTTGACGAAAGATGACCTGATCATGTGGTGACATGAAAGGTAGTGAGGTGGTATTGTTGTAGCATGCCAGCCTTACATCATCCGTTAAAGTCCGACATTAACGTGGACTGAGTCACGTTACCGTTCTTCCCCTTTCGTGCTGCCACATGTTTTCTGCAAAGAATACGGTTTAGTAAGTGGTTAACCTCTTTCCTTGTACACACCAAATAGAGGGGCCGGGATGAGGGTTCCATGGCCCTGGATTAAAGCCAGTCATCCGGTCAGGGGGCATGGGTGTTTGCGGTTGGGACCGAGAGGGGGGCACCCCTTAGAGCGCGCGTATATAAATTTGATCCCATGCTACGCGAGGTTGTAGCCTCCCCGTCTCAAGGTTTTTCTTGAACGTTGCCGAGGGTGATTCCTGGCATCGGAATGTTGAATGGGTGTGTACTGGTTAGATGTGTTTCTCCTAAAACACCGTAAACGGAACTAGTCCTTGTGACTACTGAAATCCGTTGGCTGGTTAAAGTACAAACTCTGCAGAGTCAAATCCTTCTGAGTCATCGTGTCCGTGATCAAGGACCATGGCCAGTATATCCATATATATCTCAATCCTCGTGGTAAATCCCCGGTGAACAAGCTTAAGTGGTATACCCGTTTGAATTGTTATTCCTGTGGATGGACTAACCTTTATTTTATCTCGTACTTGAATATTTCCGCGAACTGAATTAAATTCATGAGCTACTGAATTATTGAGTTGTGAAATATAAGCCCTTTATGTGATGTCGCTCAGACGTCCGACTGTGGCGCTCTTGTCCTTTTACTTTTGATATAAGCCCTTTATGTGATGTCGCTCAAACGTCCGACTGTGGCACTCATGTCATTTACTTTCAATATAAGCCCTTTATGTGATGTCGCTCAGATGTCCGACTGTGGCACTCTTGTCATTTATTTTCAATATAAGCCCTTTATGTGATGTCGCTTCAGACGTCCGACTGTGGCACGCACTGTCTTTTATATTCTATTATAAGCCCTTTATGTGATGTCGCCTTGACGCCCGACTGCGGCATTGTTATTTCATTTTTACCCTTCCGAGGAGTCTTTCAGACACTCGATTGGCCCTCAGTATTACTTTGGGATTTCGGGAGGACTACCGCCCGACTTCCCTTTTGTTTTCCATGCATTGCTATCTCATTGTCTGAGTGCGCTTGTTAATCTGTTCATATGCATCATGTTTACATTTGTTATATCTTATGTCCGAACTGTCTTGCGAGTACTTTCATAGTACTCACCTGGCTTGTTGATTTGGCCAGATGTTGACGAAGGCGATCTCATGGATGAAGAGTTCGATAATGAGTCCGACGCCTAGAGGAATCCCAGTCAGTCCCGTGCGATCCTGGATATTGGTCACTTGTATTATATTCGCTTCCGCCACCCACAATAAGTATCCTCGAGCTTCACTCCGACGCTCGAAGAGCTGTTAGACTCAGGAGTCATGTCACCCACTTCACTGTGATATTTCCACCACCGCTTTTATCGTGAGTCAGTAGTTATGCCACCCTATCCGCCTTTATGTGTAATATCGGCGTGTTGTAATAAATTGTTGAGCAGTCTCCGCTCAACCTTGTATTATATTTAGTACTCCTAGTTTTCTCTTCTGTGATCAAGATATTGTCTACCAGTGAGAAGGATCCTTCTCTGCTGGTCCGTAAAAGGGATCGTTTTCTCAATAAATATTTTTATTGGAAAACCGGTCGTGACAAGCTTGGTATCAGAGCCAGGCTGACTGTAGGAAGCCACTAGGTGTGATCTCTAATCGGTTATTAGCGTCTTTAGTGCTTTTTCAGCATTTTTGCAAATGTAGCTATTTTCTGTTGGTCATCATAAATTTATGACATGACTACTCCGAATTTTTGCCTACTTTTGTAGATGGCTGGCAACGACTGCGAGACTCGGGTGTTCACTCACGTGACCGAGGGGTTTGTCAAACTCCTCGTCTCCATCACCAAGCTCGCAATCGGGCCAGCGACGCGTCCGGAGTTCACGCTTTACCAGCACAAGCTCAGCGACGACGTGTCTATGCACCAAGCCGTGGTGCAATTCAAGGGAGGACGTTCTGCGTCTCGCCACTTCCGTTTTGTGGGAAAGGCCATGCCTACGGAGAGGCATGCCATGCAGATGGCCGCCCGTGAGGCGATAGCTCGCCTTCGGGATATCCTTCCTATGATGAAGACTCGTCGCTACCGCTACCTCCCATGCCATGTGCCATATACTTGTCACTATGCATTCGCCTGCCATAGGGGGGAGCGGGATGAAGCTATCGAGATGCTTGTCGAGTACCTCAAAGCTCTGGAGGAATCTTTCGACAACCTCGTGGACGATCTTGTGGCTGCCCGCATGGACTTAGTTCGGGGCGGTCCTGCCAGCAGGAAGGAGCTTCTCCACATGGCACCGCCACTGACTTTCGTCTCGTCCTCGGCATCTTATTCACCGGCCATTTTGGCCACTGCTCGCCGTCTGCCTACCACTGAGGAGTTCGACCGAGTCATCGCTCCTACTCCAGTCAGAGCTGCACCGCCTGCCACACCCGCACTGCCGCCTGTCGCAACCACGCCATCACCTTACTGCAGTACTACGCGCCTGGAGCCTACTAGGGAGGAGGTGGAGGTTGAGTCTCCTGCACCGCTGGGTCTTACCCTCGGCAAGGGGAAGGACATCTTCACCATCTCCGACTGAGCGTGCTTAGTAGCCGCGCGTTGTGCCTGCATGTGTGTTATGTTTTATGTACTTAAGTTTGTAGTAGTTGTTTGCGCTGCGTTCCGGAGGAGTGTGCTAGTCTAAATAACATGTCAGGAATGTGTACGCACATCCTGAGTGCTGTATCGTATGTTTGCGTTTCGCGTGTAAGATATGTGCTAAGCAGTCCTTCTCCGTGCGCAGTCAAAATATTTTCTCGGAAAATCTTGAGGTCTTTTAAAATTTTGTCTTTGCAAGATTTTCCTTGTGCCACACAGTTCTTCTCATGCTTTTTGCAAAATAATACCCCAGAGTGTAAAATGTCTCGTCCGTGGACTCGTTCCATGCCCAATCAACCAGAAGAAGTTTATGGAACACAGACCAGCAACAACTTTACTCAGGGACAGTCTAGTCAACAGGACAGTGAGGCAGCCTTATCTCAAGTATGTCGCCTCTTCGAACAAAGCCAGCAACAGCACCAAGAGATGATGAGTCACGTCATCAATATGGGGAATCACCGTGAGCCATACCAACCACACTCCAAGCTGTCTGAACTGCAGAAGACGCACCCTTCAACGTTTGCTCACACTGATAGGCCGCTTGAAGCCGATGATTGGATTCGTGACATCGAAAGAAAGTTGATTATTGCTCAATGTTCTGATCAGGAGAAGGTGCTCTATGCACCTCACTACCTCACTGGAGCAGCTGCAGCATGGTGGGAAAACTTCCTACACATGCATCCCAGTGAACACAAAATCACCTGGGAAGAGTTTAAGGAAGGCTTTCGTGGGGCACACATCCCCAGGAGCATCATAAAAATCAAGAAAAGAGAATTTGATGACCTCAAGCAAAGAGGCATTTCAGTGACAGAATACAATGGTCAGTTTACCCAGCTATCTCGTTATGCCTACGATGAACATATGACTGAGAACAAAAGGATGGAAAAATTTCTGGACGGCCTGGCGCCAGCATTAAGATGCCAACTGGTCGTACACACTTTCCGAGATTTCAAAACTCTGGTTGACAAGGACATTACCTTGGAGAATGAGCACCGCAGTCTGGAGGATATCCGTAAGCGGAAAAGGGACAAGACGACTCTTGCTCGCAACAATCGAAGCAAGACTGAGGTTCCGAGGAATGAAGCGAGAAAACCCATGACGACTGATCTAAGGCCAACCAGACAGTTTCATTCCAGAGACAAGGACTTCACGTACCGTCCAGGGGTCACTTGCTATGCTTGTGGTGAAGAAGGGCACTATGCCAAACAGTGCCCAAAACCAAGGAACTCGGCCCCCAAGCCGAACAATGGTGGAAATAATCCAGCCCCCAAGCGCAACAATTTCAATCCCAACAACAATCACAGGAAGGGTCACCTGAACCATGTGACTAGGGAAGAAGCCCAGAATGCCCCAGACATCGTGCTCGGTACGTTCCCTGTCAACACAGTACCTGCCACGGTTTTGTTTGATTCTGGAGCTTCTCACTCGTTCATTTTGAAGAGTTTTGTTTTGCAACATGGTTTTCCGATACTTCCTTTGGAAAAATCTATGATCATCAAGTCCCCCGGAAATAAGCAGATTGCTCAGAGTTACTGCCAAGGAGTGATCATTGAGTTCGAAGGACTAAAGTTTCAGCCTAATCTCATCGTGTTGGAAAATAAAGGACTGGATGTCATCCTAGGGATGGACTGGTTGACCACCAACAAAGGATTTATTGACTGTTTCAATCGGACTGTGATTCTCACTCATCATCACGGCAAGACAATAAAGGTTACAGCTCAAGAGAGACCACGGTCACAGCAACCAAAGCTGAACAAAGTGGATATTTCAGAATTGAGAAAAGTTCCAGTGGTGTGCAAATTTCCCGACGTATTCCCCGAAGAACTACCAGGCATGCCACCAGACCGAGAAATAGAGTTCAGCATTGAACTAGCACCTGGCACCACTCCCATCTATAAGAAACCTTATAGAATGGCACCCTCAGAATTGGTAGAATTGAAGAAGCAGAGAAAGGAGTTGCTGGACAAAGAATTTATTCGAGCCAGCTCCTCACCTTGGGGTTCGCCAGTATTATTCGCCAAGAAAAAGGATGGGACACTAAGATTATGCATAGACTATCGAGCTCTCAATATGGTCACCATCAAAAACAAATATCCGATGCCACGGACAAATGATTTGTTTGATCAGCTCGCGCAAGCCAAGGTGTTCTCAAAGATTGATTTAAGATCGGGATATCATCAATTAAAAGTACGGACAGAAGATATCCCTAAGACAGCATTCACCTCCAGATACGGGTTATATGAGTTCACAGTGATGCCGTTTGGACTGACGAACGCCCCCGCATATTTCGTCCACCTCATGAACAAAGTGTTTATGAAATTCATGGACAAATTTGTTGTGGTGTTCATTGACGACATTCTGGTATATTCAAGGACACCAGAAGAACATGCCGAACATCTCAGAATTGTTTTGGGAGAATTAAGGAAATATCAATTGTACGCCAAATTTAGCAAGTGTGAATTTTGGCTAAGACAAGTTGGTTTTCTAGGCCATATATTGACCCAAGAAGGCGTGGCCGTAGATCCAGAAAAAGTCAAAACCATACTTGACTGGAAACCACCAGCCAACGTGACAGATGTGCGGAGTTTCCTTGCAATGGCTGGATATTACCGGAGATTTATTGAAGGATTCTCCACTGTGGCAAAACCAATGACCCAGTTGCTCAAGATAGACAAGAAATTTGTATGGACGGAAGCATGCGAGAAAAGCTTCCAAGAACTCAAGAAGAAACTAACAACAGCACCAGTTTTGACCGTGCCAGACATACACAAGAGTTTTGAAGTGTATTGTGACGCGTCCCGGAAGGGCCTCGGATGCGTGCTGAAGCAGGATGGCAAAGTTGTCGCATATGCTTCCAGGCAGCTACGGAAGCATGAGGAAAATTATCCAACTCATGACTTGGAGCTAGCAGCGGTCATCCATGCACTCAAGGAATGGAGGCACTTTCTGTCGGGAAATCATTGTGAAATATATACGGACCATAAGAGCCTCAAATATATTTTCACACAACTAGAGCTAAATTTACGGCAGCGACGCTGGTTGGAATTGGTCAAGGACTATGATGTCAGTATTCACTATCATCCAGGGAAGGCCAATGTAGTGGCAGATGCTCTTAGTCGGAACCCCAGCCCGGGCAACGACAGTCCACAGAACTTGAGGCCTGAGTTTCAGCAGGAGTTCGCTAGACTCAACATGGTGTTAGTTTCTGAGGGCAACGTATCAAATCTGGAGATACATCCCACCCTAATGGAACAAATTAAGAAAGCTCAGCAGGGACATCCCAGCATCGAAGGTATAAAGAGAAAAATGAGCCTAGGCAAGGCTTCAGAGTTCGTCACAGACAATGAAGGAATATTATGGTACGGGAACAGACTTTGCGTACCAAACATTGAGGAACTCAAGCAACATATCCTAACCGAAAGCCACACCGCTCCATATTCGATCCACCCTGGAGGAACCAAAATGTACAAAGACATTCAGGAAAGATTTTGGTGGCACGGTATGAAAAGGGATATAGCCGCATTTATTGCTTGTTGCGATTCATGTCAGCGCATTAAAGCCGAGCGTCAAAAGCCAGCAGGGCTACTCCAGCCAAACCGGATACCTGAGTGGAAATGGGATGAAATTGGAATGGACTTCATCGTCGGACTACCTCGATCTCAACGCGGAAATGACGCCATATGGGTCATCACAGATAGGCTAACCAAGGTAGCACATTTCATTCCCGTGAAGACGACCTACTCCACTCAAAGGCTAGCCAAGCTATATCTCTCCCGTATAGTTTGTTTGCATGGAGTCCCAAAGACTATAATATCTGACCGAGGCACTCAATTTGTCTCTAAATTCTGGGATCACTTACAACAAGCTCTGGGCACGCAACTAGCATTCAGTACAGCGTACCACCCCCAGACGGATGGTCAAACGGAATGCGTAAACCAAATCCTAGAGGACAAGCTGAGAGCCTGTGTGCTCACCTATGGATCCAGCTGGGAAGAAAGTTTGCCATATGCCGAGTTTGCTTACAACAACAGTTACCAAGCCAGCTTACAAATGGCACCATTTGAAGCATTGTACGGACGGAGGTGTCGTACCCCACTAAATTGGTCAGAAACGGGTGACAGTCGTATCTTCGGCCCAGACATGCTCAAGGAGGCCGAAGAGAAAGTTAAACAGATCAGGGACAGACTCAAGACAGCTCAAAGCCGACAAAAGAGCTACTACGATCGAAAACATCGTGAGGTCAGCTTTGAACCCGGTGATTACGTATACCTACGAGTATCCCCTATGAGGGGCCTACAACGGTTTAAAATTAAGGGGAAGCTAGCCCCAAGATTTGTTGGACCATTCTGTGTGATTGCGCGAAGAGGCACAGTAGCCTATCAACTAGACCTACCCAAGGAGCTGTCAGACGTCCATGACGTGTTCCACGTCTCACAGTTGAGGAAATGTGTGAGTAACCCAGAAAAGCATGTATCTCATGAGAGCATTGATGTGCAACCAGATCTCACCTACAGAGAACGGCCAGTAAAGATATTGGAAGAGTCTGAATGAAGGACCCGACAGAAAACAACAAAAAATTTCAAGGTTCAATGGAGCAACCACACCGAGGATGAAGCTACATGGGAAAGGGAAGATTTTCTCCAGGCAGAGTATCCATATCTATTTGAGGATCAGCAGAAATCTGAGGGGGTAGGTGTTGTGACACCCAAAATTTTATTTTTGGTTTTATCAAAATCTTTTATTTGATTTGAGGAGGGTATTTAAATTTTCTTCTAAAAGAACTTTCCCTCTCAAAATATTTTCTTTTACAACAAGTGTTTTGTTTTGGATTCACCCAAGACATGATTTTTGCCTCGGAGGTTTTTCCATCTTATGTGGACTCAAATCCAATCGTTTTTCATTTCGAAAAATATTTTTAAAAATCTTTTAAAAATAGCCCTATGGCATTTGGAGTGTTTTTCTCCCCCTTTCAAAAATCCCTCTTGCCATGACCCAAGTGGAAATCCCCTCTCAAAAGCCTTTCCCCATCTTTGGATCTTGATATACTTCAAATCCAGCAAGTCGAACCTCCCTATAATTTTTCTTCCATTTAATTCTTATCAAAAATATTTTCTGCCCTCCATTCTAGCTCTTGGAGATTTACAAAGGAACTACCATTTCTACTTTGAGTTTGGCCTCCAAACAAGTTTCCCTAGCTATTCCTTTGAGCCCTCAACCAGGATCCATGAAGATCCACTGGTCTTCAGTTCAAATATTTCAAATTGTACTTGCTGCAAGTTTGGATCTTATTTGCCAAATTTGATGAAATTCATTTGAATTCTCCTCCTAAAAATCTGAGAAAATTCAGGCAGCCTCTGGGTGCATTGAGAGGTCACCTCACCAAGTCCCAGCTCCAGAAATTTTTTTCTTCATGCCAAATCATTTCGTCGAACACCTTACTGGCACTGTTGCTATCATGTTCAGAAAGTTCAGAGAAACAGTTTTAGTAAACTGCTGTCGTTTTCTTCAGAGTCCGACGTCGATCTCGCCAGTACCGCGGTGGCGCCTTGCTCCCTGTCCCCTCCTTCTTATCCCTGCGCCGCACGAGCTCTTGGAGTCTTGCGGGCGCCGGCGACGAGCAGGAGGAGGTGCGCCACCCCGTGAGCGACGACAGCAGCGGCTTTGCGGCTGCCAGAGAGAGGCGCAGCATGGACGGCGCCGCCCAGCGCCGCCCAAGCCACCCGAGGCCGCCGCGTGGCCATCCACTCCCCCGTGCACGCTGCCATTCTTCGTCGTGAACTGCTAGGCGCGGAGTGCGCTCTCTGCCACCGCCATGCCCGTACGGCCGCCCCGTCGATGATCGGCGCATTACGCCAAGCCCGACCAAGGTTTAGCGGGGGAACGGCACCAGTGAACCTCCCTGATGTTGCCTGACCACTTAAACTCCCTGCCCAACCCCTGCCTCGCCGTAATCGCTCGCCGGAGCAATCCCGTTCACGGCCGCCCCCTCGGATCGCCTATAAATAGAGGCCCCGAGCTCGAACTCGAACCCACACCACCTCTGCACTCCACCAATACCACGCCAAGCCACTGGAAGAGCCCCGAGGGAGCCTTCTTCCCCAACTCCGGCCGCCTCGACCCGCCACGGGACCCAGCTCGATTCGCTCCCGTGCGTGCACCTCTACCCATCATCTCTTGCCAGTAGCTTCCTTATGCATCCACTCTGCTGACCCGCGCTTCAATTTGGAGTTTGCAACGCCCACCGGAGTTCTCCACCATCGCCCGAGCCACCGTCCGCCGGAGAAATTGTCGCCGTCGACGTGGTGCTCTCCGACGACCAAGTCCACCACCCACCGATGCGGAAGGACACCCCGAAACTCTTGGTACCCTCCGATCTCCCTGCCTCGCCATTGTTCGATGCCGGCGACCACCGCAGCCTTCGGGCGCCGGCGAGCGTCGCTGGAGATTTTAAACCAGACGTGTGGACCCCCCCCCCGTCAGCCTCTCTTCTTCCTCCCCCTCGAACCGTTTTCTGGTTGCGCCTTCGGGCAAATGCGTTGTCCCTTTGGGCTGGCGCCTTTTATTCCGAACCGTTTTCTGTTTTCTCAAACAAGTCCCTGGTTCTTTTCTGTTTCATCACAAATCAGTCCCTGGACTAAAACCCTTATAACTTTAAAATAAATGATGATTTTTGATTGATTCTTTTTCTGTTAGTCTTATAATTTTGTCTAGTTTTTTATAGTATTTATTTGGAAAATTTTTGGAACAATTTTTATGCACGATACGATTTTCACGTTAGTGTACGTTTTTGCTATACTGTAGGTTCCGGAGGAGGTGACGGAGCCGCGAACTTCGCCGAGCTAGACTCCGACTTCTCCGAACCAGGCAAGCATGTTTGAACCTTTAATATGATAGGTGTTTTGCATGTTTGCTTGAATGGTTGTGCATGGCATATGAGCATCGGTGAGTATCTCGTTGCATGCAAGGCAACTGACCGTGTGTTCCGAAGTTATCGTGATCTTTGACGAGAGATGACCTGATCATGTGGTGACATGAAAGGTAGTGAGGTGGTATTGTTGTAGCATGCCAGCCTTACGTCATCCATTAAACTCCGACATTAACGTGGACTGAGTCACGTTACCGTTCTTCCCCTTTCGTGCTGCCACATGTTTTCTGCAAAGAATACGGTTTAGTAAGTTGTTAACCTCTTTCCTTGTACACACCAAATAGAGGGGCCGGGATGAGGGTTCCATGGCCCTGGATTAAAGCTAGTCATCCGGTCAGGGGGCATGGGTGTTTCCGGTTGGGACCGAGAGGGGGGCACCCCTTAGAGCGCGCGTATATAAATTTGATCCCATGCTACGCGAGGTTGTAGCCTCCCCGTCTCAAGGTTTTTCTTGAACGTTGCCGAGGGTGATTCCTGGCATCGGAATGTTGAATGGGTGTGTACTGGTTAGATGTCTTTCTCCTAAAACACCGTAAACGGAACTAGTCCTTGTGACTACTGAAATCCGTTGGCTGTGGTTAAAGTACAAACTCTGCAGAGTCAAATCCTTCCGAGTCATCGTGTCCGTGATCAAGGACCATGGCCAGTATATCCATATCTATGTCAGTCCTCGTGGTAAATCCCCGGTGAACAAGCTTAAGTGGTATACCCGTTTGAATTGTTATTCCTGTGGATGGACTAACCTTTATTTTATCTCGTACTTGAATATTTTCGCGAACTGAATTAAATTCTTGAGCTACTGAATTATTGAGTTGTGAAATATAAGCCCTTTATGTGATGTCGCTCAGACATCCGACTGTGGCGCTCTTGTCCTTTTACTTTTGATATAAGCCCTTTATGTGATGTCGCTCAGACGTCCGACTGTGGCACTCATGTCATTTACTTTCAATATAAGCCCTTTATGTGATGTCGCTCAGACATGTGACTGTGGCATGTCCGTTATTTAATTTTGATATAAGCCCTTTATGTGATGTCGCTCAGACGTCCGACTGTGGAACTCTTGTCATTTATTTTCAATATAAGCCCTTTATGTGATGTCGCTTCAGACGTCCGACTGTGGCACGCACTGTCTTTTATATTCTATTATAAGCCCTTTATGTGGTGTCGCCTTGACGCCCGACTGCGGCATTGTTGTTTCATTTTTACCCTTTGGAGGAGTCTTTCAGACACTCGATTGGCCCTCAGTATTACTTTGGGATTTCGGGAGGACTACCGCCCGACTTCCCTTTTGTTTTTCCATGCATTGCTATCTCATTGTCTGAGTGCGCTTGTTAATCTGTTCATATGCATCATGTTTACATTTGTTATATCTTATGTCCGAACTGTCTTGTGAGTACTTTCATAGTACTCACCTGGCTTGTTGATTTGGCCAGATGTTGACGAAGGCGATCTCATGGATGAAGAGTTCGATAGTGAGTCCGACGCCTAGAGGAATCCCAGTCAGTCCCGTGCGATCCTGGATATTGGTCACTTGTACTATATTCGCTTCCGCCACCCACAATAAGTATCCTCAAGCTTCACTCCGACGCTCGAAGAGCTGTTAGATTCAGGAGTCATGTCACCCACTTCACTGTGATATTTCCACCACCGCTTTTATCGTGAGTCAGTAGTTATGCCTCCCTATCCGCCTTTATGTGTAATATCGGCGTGTTGTAATAAATTGTTGAGCAGTCTCCGCTCAACCTTGTATTATATTTAGTACTCCTGGTTTTCTCTTCTGTGATCAAGATATTGTCTACCAGTGAGAAGGTTTGCTGGTCCGTAAAAGGGATCGTTTTCTCAATAAATATTTTTATTGGAAAACCGGTCGTGACACTATGCGGGAAACCCACTTGACGAGCTGGTAGTAAAAATCTGCGTCGCGAATGCGTGCGTGCCCGACAGCCTCCAGGGCTATTTGCCAGGCGCAGGCCTCCATGTAGTCGGCCCAGTTGTGGGCACTCTGCTCGCGACTCAGAGCGTCGGTGCGCTGCTGCTCCATGTCCCGCTGGCAATGCAAATCGGTGATACGCTGCTCCTCCACCAAGCGGTCGCGCTCCAACAACTCCTGCTCCTCCGCCAGGCGGTCGCGCTCCAACAAGTCCTCGATCTCCGCATAGGCATCTAAAGACCGATAGAATGCCTCCTCCCTCCTTCTGCCCTCCGGTGAAAAACCTAACACTAGTTCCGGCGGTGACCGCCTCCGGCCTCGCCTATCGCAAACAGGCGGGGGCATGGCGGACGTGGCGAGAGCGAGGATAAGTGGCAAGCGACGTCAGGCCGGCGGGGGCTTATGACGATAGGGCGAGTTGGGTCACGGTGCCACCGGAGAAGGCCGGGAAACAGTACTTATAGGCGGAAGGTAGCGCGATGGTCATCGGAATTCAATGCATAATTAAGCAGGCATGGCTTAGCCGGCCAGCTTGCCGTGGAAAACTGGAGAAACTGGAATTATGACTCTGTCGTCCCGTCCCGTCCGTGCTGGGTCGTAAGCCGGCATGACGGTCAAACGAGTGCACTCGAATCATCTCCCTCCTTGTCAATAATGATGCGACGGATTTAAAAGGCCCGCAACAATTAAAGCGCATCTTTTTTTGCATCAGTTAGCTGCCTTAATTACGGCCGGCTGCATGCAGGCACTCAAAATCGCTCGCAGCCACTACACGGAGCAGCATGCAAGGAGTCGCAGCCGAGGGCATTAGTTGATGAACTTTAGCTGGGAGATAAGGTATTTGCGAATGTTTTTGATGGCAGTTTCTTCAGATTCGCATGGCATTTTCATCAGAGCAGCTTGTCAGTTTCTTTAGAGGTAGGCATTTTTATTCAAAAAACTGCCACTTCGGATCTTCCGTCGCAACTAAAACTGCAAGGAGTGCATTAGTAGGCTAGCTAGTGATCGATCAGTAACTTGTAAACACTAAGCGAACAGAAATAAGGAACTGTTAATGCATCTCAATGATTCACAGATCATATACAAATATGTAGCTCCAAAAGCAAAGATCAGCCACTTCAGATCTTGCGTCGCAACTAAAACCAACTAGTACGATTCCCATACATAAGATCAACATGTTAATGCATCTCAATGATTCACAGATAATATACAAATATGTAGCTCCAAAAGAAAAGATCTAGAAAAAAACATCTGTCACTACTAGGAAAAGGCCTACTAGTGGCGCACCAGTTTTGGCTACGAATGGCGCACTACTGGTGCGCCACTAGTACCACGCCACTAGTATTTTTTACTAATGGCGCACTACTGGTGCGCCACTAGTACCATGCCACTAGTATTTTTTACTAATGGCGCACAACTGGTGCGCCATTAGTATCTGGTATACTAATGGCACACCAGGCAGTGTGCCATTAGTATAGGCCACGGTGCGCCATTAGTATGCCTCCCAGGGGGCCATATTTACCCATGTGCTTTGCCATACTAATGGCGCACTGCTGGGTGATGCGCCATTAGTATCCTTTGGCATACTAATGGCGCACGTTGTGGTGATGCGCCATTAGTATGTATATTAGGGATTTTTTCTTTTCTGATATTTGCACAGATTACAAAATATATTATTGGACAGTATAAACAGCACCACACAGCAACAGGAGATTCATCGAATACAATAGAAGATTAGTCTCCGAATACAATTCATCATATTAGTCTCCGAATTCAAAAGACCGAACAAAGATAGAACATTACAAGTCTCGAGACCACGAGTAGTGAGTTGGTCGAAAGTAATACTAATCCTAACAAGTCCTACTAATCATCATCATACAACTTCTAATCGTTATTAATAACAAGTCATACGATCATCATCCTGATAGTCATCGAACCAACCCTACTTAATTGTTCTTAGCACATGATCATCAGTATTAGGCAGGACCAAAATACCCTATTTAAGGTAAAATAGCATAAAACAATACAGACCCTGACTCTCCATTATGGAGAATGGAGATCATCCTGTCTCCAATTCTTGCGCGGCGCTTCCTTTTGCTTCCAAGAACCTCCTTACGACTGTCCATACATTTTTTCCATTCTCTTGTTAGCATGTCTCCACTTCTTCTAGAAATCCGGTATGGACAGTTGATATTCGTAGGATGACCTGGATATAAGTTCAAAACATGAAGGCTGCCATTCTGATACATCAAATGAGGCACACAATCCTCTGGGATTCTCTGCTGAAAAACATAGTAATAACTTCATAGTTAGCAATGATGTACTGGTTTTAGAAGTATGCAAAAGATGCACGGATGTCGTAATAGTAAAAAATCTTACCAGGGTATCTCCATGGTAGTTACCGTAGTTCAACACGTGCACTAGTGGCATGTATTGACCATAATGTTGAGGAGTTTGATTGTAGATATTGTAATTCTCAAGATCAGTACAAAATCCGACCAGATGATTTTTCTCCTGATAAGTTAACTCGGAGCCATCGGTGTAGTGGGTTTTGTCTACCATTTTCCGCACATTTTTTGAACAATCAAAATAAGTTGTCAATGGAAATAAGTTGTCAACTATTTTTAAGTAAACAATATAGACTAGTTAATAATTAACTATGTTTGAGAAACTCACATAGCGGTAGAACTGGAGGCGTATCAACAAGGACCCAAATGTCCATATTGTCTTCGTCGATGCCTGGATCACCAAGATCCATGGTGACAAGCATACCCTCATCAAAACCATACATCTTGCAAAATGCTTCCCAATTTTTGCAACGAAAATGGGTTACGCTCTCAGCATTATACAGATTTACTTCAAAATCCACATCATGATGTGTCCTTAGGTGAATTTTCTTCGTTTCCAAATTTTCATGATCTTGAAAATCCATCCTCTCCAAGACATAGCGTCTTGCATGGCATGGGATAAACTATACTCGAATTGTAAAAGATGAAATTACACGTTGAAATAGTTGAAGTCATGCTTAATTATAAAAAAACACTTGTCGTCGTTGCGTACCATTTCAACTTCGAAGGTCTCCTTGAGCTTAATGCTGAAGCGCCGATCATCGTCTAGGTGAGGCACCAGTCGCACTCCCCCGGGAGACTTTCGTCGTCCGATGACGACATTTCCTATGTTCATAATTCAAAACTACATCATCTCTGTTGGGTCCAATAAGATAATCCACAGTGTGGTGAAAACACGCCCTTCGAACTGGTTTGAGCAATTTAGCTTTACAATAGAATATTGTTATTCATGCAGGCTTGTGCATTTTCAGCCAGGCCCAGTGAAGTTGGCCTAAAACATTTCTATCTTTAAGCCTGCTACATCCATCTCAAGTATTTATGGTCAAGGGTTAGCAGGGCCATCCAAATAGAATATGTGGTATGGGCTTTTTTAGTAGGTCATCCTACCAGATTAGGGTTTATCGATGACGAGCAACTGACATTAGTAATAACTATGACTAGATATCACACTTCTATATGTATAACACAAGAGGCAGTTGATCCTACTTAATTAAGTACTAAGATACCCCGGCCCATGCATTAGTCGGAAGTGCCCCATATGTCCTATTTTTAGCAAAGTCATGCTAAAATTCACGGAAAATTTCAGCATGACCTTTGCTGAAAATAGGACATATGGAGTACCCGAATTTGCCGGAACGGAAGTTAATCGACATTCCGGCAAACTCAAGGGCCTCTCGGGGTACCTGCAAAATCATCATGACACGATGGTCAAAGACAAAACCCAGCAAACTAGCACCACAATGTGCCTCTACTTTCATATGGATGAAAAGGCCACAGACCATATGGTCCTCTGCTTTCATATGGACAAAAAGCAGCTCAACTTATGTGAGCTTCCATTCCAGATCTAATAGGTCACCCAACAAAATCAGCTCAACTTAGACTGTGAGCAAACTACCTATTGAAGCAAAGGAAAATATCTCTGAAGTCTGAACTAAAGCACGGTTTCCTTGCTAATGATCCACAGTCCCACACTATTGAATGGGTTTTTGCAAAAACAAAACAGACATCACATGAGAGAAGTCCCAGTGGATAAGTCAGAATGGCATAAAAACATGACTGCATACATTAGGGCAGATGTGATTTTGGTACAGCTACACTACTGCAGGCTGCATATATTCAGTCATTCTAAAATTTATTTTAGTCTACTACTAAAATTCAGCACTAGCATATCTTCAACACTCCAATTTCTTTCAGTTTTGGCAGTTTATTTCCAGCTTCAAAATTTATGTGCCTCTGTATGTATGTGTGTGCTGTCTAGATGCCAGCCACAGATCACAGAAAAAATCTGGAGTCACCAAGCTGGCTAACAAACTCCCAAAGTCCACTAGCAGATCCAAGATCTAATTCTGTTACACACAACATAGCAATTTAAGAGAATTAGAATAAGGATAGTAGGAAATGAAAAAGAATTATGCTCAAAGAACAATGGTAACAGCAAAATATTGAAACCTTTGGTAAGCATTATATTACAAAAAAAATAATATGCAGTACTATACAATATCCATAACCAGAAAACAAGACATGCATAGGCTATATTTGAAACAAGATATTCTGCCAATCTTAGTTAACTGGAACTATCTACAATTCATGTGTTCAAAAATTCAGTTACATTCAGCTATTGTGCAAAAACTATCCTCACTTTGCTTGAGCACTGCAAAATACCTTTCCTATACAGCAAGAGAAAGCTGTAAAGCAGGTGATCTCACCTGCAAGGCACCAGGGTTGAGAAGCAACACAGATGCCTTCTTTTGGGGAGGAAACAGCAGCCCAATTAGTAGTGCCTCATTGTTAAGGTGCTGTTCAAGCTTCTTATATGGATGAGATGGTATGATTTGTGGTCCTAGGAGATTTAGTTTGGGGGTCATAATCTCCAACCTCATCACAAAATACTACTACTACTGCTGCATATGATTCATGCCCTAAGCACAATATACTACTACTACTGCTGCATCATATCATAGCAAATAATTGACACTGATATCATTCCAGCCTCTCAAGTGGAAGATGACCCAGCTAACTGAATTTAGTTTCAGTAAGCCAAATTAACTGAATTTTCAGTGAATTTAACAACAGGAATTTTCTTGCTGGCATATTTGAGAAACTTTAATTTCTCATAAATTATCAGCATGCTAGTCAACATCAAAGCTCTCCTTGTTTCGAAAGTAACTAGAACAACAATTGTGCAGACCTGGCAATTTTATTGCACTGCAAATTCACACTGGCATTGCAAATCGTCAGGTGTAGTACTGGCATTGCAAGTCAAATTCACCATAATCCCTCATGATAGTTAGATGGAGTAGCACTCTTGATTAACAAGACAGAAACATGGTCCCTCAGGAGTCAGGAGGGAATGGAGGGGAGGAGGGAGGTCGAGGTGGACGCCGGCGGGTCAGGAGGGATTTACGTGGCCGCCGCTCGATTTGGCGCGTGGAAGACGAGATGGGGCGGCGGGTAGACGCGGGGGCGGCGGCGCGGGGGAGCTGCAGT
>NC_057802.1:117662921-117663452 GCF_018294505.1 Triticum aestivum | reverse complement strand
GCGGGGGTCGGGGCGGCGGCGTCGTGGGTCAGGCCGGTGAGCGCGCAGGTGGACTGGCGAGGGAGAGGGAGGAATTAGCTAAGGGGGGAAACTTACTAATGCCGCACCCCGGAGCGGTGCACCATTAGAATGTTTTTTTTACATAGCAATGGCGCACCCACGATGGGTGCGCCATTAGTAAAAAATTTTATATAGCAATGGCGCACCAGCCAGAGGTGCGCCATAAGTAATTTTTTTATTATTATTTTTTATTGCATATAATAATTTTTTAGAAAATGAATATGAATATGAAACAGTAATAATTTTTTACAAAAACAGTAATAATTTTTTTAAAAATATCATCAAATTTGTTAGTTGAAAATATTTATGAATATGAAAAAATATCATCAAATTTATTATTTGAAAATATCATCAAATTT
The DNA here is from genome assembly GCF_018294505.1 of Triticum aestivum. Classification (NCBI taxonomy): domain Eukaryota; kingdom Viridiplantae; phylum Streptophyta; class Magnoliopsida; order Poales; family Poaceae; genus Triticum; species Triticum aestivum. Next base: position 117,663,033 of record NC_057802.1, on the reverse strand, counting down.
GTTATTTGAAAATATAATCAAATTTGTTTTTTTGCAATTTTAGTTGCATTCATTTGTGACGGTGGAGCGGGCCGGGGAGGGTGCGGGGAGTCGTCGGCGGCGGTGGAGCGGG
>NC_057802.1:117653924-117662647 GCF_018294505.1 Triticum aestivum | reverse complement strand
GCGGTGGGTCGTCGGCGGCCGTGGAGCACGGAAGGGTGCGGTGGGTCGTCGGCGGCCGTGGAGCGGGAGAGGGTGCGGGGGGTCGGCGGCGGCGGCCGGTGGAGCGGGGTAGAGGGTGCGGGGGGTCCTCGGCGGCGAGGGGGACCGGATCTGGCGAGGTGGGATAGCGATCGAGATGGAGGGGGATCGAGATCAAGTGTCCATGAAATATACACTAATGGCGCACCGTGGAATAGTGCGCCATTACTAGTGTTCCCTGGTGCGCCATTAGTAGTTTTGCAAAAAAAGTAAAAAATAAAAAAATATAGTAGTGGCGCACTATGTGGCTGGTGCGCCATTACTAGTTAGAACTAGTAATGGCGCACTGTGCCCTGGTGCGCCATTAGTATATTTGGAAAAATAAAAAAATTGTTACTAATGGCGCACCGTGTGTCTGGTGCGCCATTAGTGTCGTTCACACTAATGGCGCACCAGCACATGGTGCGCCACTGCTACATAGCAATGGCGCACCACATGTCTGGTGCGCCATTAGTGGCCATTCCATCTATAGCCCTTTTCCTAGTAGTGTGTTATGCCTACTAACATGGATGCTTCTCTTGGCACATTCAGTACAGACTGAAAAACAAATTTGTTTGTGAAGTCTACAATTCCTCTTGCAAACCTAAGTAGTTTCACCAACAGCTGGAACCATGAGAATGAATCACACATGATGGAGGAACATCCACTGCAATATGATTTGGTCCTCTCTCGATCACACGGCGAGACTATTTTCGGAATACAAACTTTAACTTAAGCAAAATGATGCCCATTGTATAATCATACCAAAGCAATGAAGCACCTAGTGTTGGCCAATAAATAGTATAGTACTACTTTTCTGCAGTCCATGAAGTGACTATCCAATCTTCCTGTGTCTATTTTCAAATGGCACTGCATGGAGTGACGATACTATTCTCTTGTGCAGTTCAACCAAAATTGCGGTCACTTTGTGTGTTTGCCAAATAGCAACGGGCAGACATCTCTGTCTGCAAAAATATCAAGAAGCTAGTAAACATATACCCCACCTTGTATTTTCGGTTTAAACATGTCTCTTCCGCTTAGCATCTGTCATGTTTTGCACTGGACAATTTGATATAGTCATGTTTTGCCCTGGACAATTTCATACTGAATTGATTTGCTAGTTCAGAGTAGAAATATAGCGCCTATTCTTCATCAGACCAAGGATATTCATGTTCGCAATGATGGAAGAGGTGAAATCGATACAACCGAAATTGAGCATCCAATCATTGAATCCTGTCCTGCACCTCCAATGTAGGTCTACTCTGCCAATAAATTCACATGCAAACCACTAGTATTACTATCTAATGATAGTACAAAAACAATAGCAAGATAGTAGCAAACCATGTACTTTCATAATGAACAGGTCATAGTGCCACCAATTGGATATAAAGGTTTGGAAGAAAACATGCTCCTATTGTTGAACCAGTTGGACTTTTTGTGTAGTTCCGCTAAAATCGAGCATCCTTATTTGCATAGATATTGAAAGTGTGATTACTATAAAAGTGGCACTAGTTGAAGCATATACTCGCAAATATAAGCATTCCAATTTCTTAATGGGAAAAGGTAGCAAGAATGTTTCTAACCACCTGTTTGAAGGAATAAATAAGGCAACAGCAGCTGATGTCAGAAAGGCATATATAGTTCTTTCTGAAAGAATGATCGATTCCTGATTTTCCTCTTCTTCTAAGCATATTTTGTGCAGTTCAACTAAAATAAAATGTGATCACCGCCTTGACAATTCAGTGACACTGTACAAAAGGAAATGACTTAACATTACATCATGATGTCAGGTATGTAGTCGACATGCATTAGAGACAAACTTACAGACCTCCTCCGATAACATAAAGAACATTAATTTTAACAAAGGTGTGACTAGCTTTACCGGGATAATTTGAGTGAACTCTACACCCTCTGTTCCTTAATATAAGATGTTTTCGCGGTTCAATTTAAAGTACCCAAACGTCTAGTATTTAGAAAAACAAGTAGTAGTTTTCTTGAGCACATATCTGGGAAAGCTTGCCACACTTTATTTATGTCCATACGCTAATGCAACACCATTCAAAATTTCAAATACTACAAATATACACTAATCCAGTGGCTAGTGCAATAGGAGAGTAGTTATTTTATTACCGGGTACAGTACAATGGTTTTACTGAACAGATTTCAATAAACTCTAGCACTGGAAGATTTCTATAATAATTAACAATACAAAATGTAAAGGTAACACGTTTTAGCATTGTATACTAGCTGTGCATGAGCATTAAACCAAATAAAAAATTCTGAAGGTAACTAGCATTATTAACTAAGACAGTATAAAAAGTTTGCAAACCATGTACCTCCAAGGTAAATATCATTTCGAACTCGGGGAGACCGTAAAAATTGCTATCCCAATCTTGATAATCGATCAAACATAAAAACTTGATCGAACGAATCAAGAGAACAGCCAGAGGAGGAGGTGCCAACTCTTGACCTTTCCTCTTGTCTTCATAATTTTTTGTGCAGTTTAACCAAAATAAAATGACATCAGCACCTTGGCATTTTGGTGACACTGTACAAAAAAATTAACTTATCTCATGAAAGTGAGGTATGTAATCTATAAGCATTAACAGTGCAAAAATCTGAAGGTAGTAACAAGTTTCATCGTTGGTATACTGGCTGTGCAACAGCATTAGAATGCCTTAGCTGAAAAATCTTTAATACATCTACAATCAACAGCTAACCTGGAAATAATCCAGTGACATTAAATGGCATTGCTTAAATTTATCGGTGGCATTAGACTGAGTGCGGCATTAGTTAAATGTGGCATCACTTTAGCAGTAGCATTGCTTGACTTGACTGCTGGCGTTATATTAACAGCAAAAAAGTGATAATAAGATCATGGGAGGCCCATTCGGACAGTGGGCGCACCAGTACGATGTACCTCCACGGACGCATAGGGTGGTGAGGGAGGTATGGTTGCCCAAAGGAACAAATATCCAGGCAGCATATGTGGATTACGTCCCATTTTTTTCTGTTTAGCCACCTTTTTCCTATGTGAGGACAACAAACCGATCGACCTGATCATTATCTATTGCGTTGTCATGCCTTTCTACCCTTCTTCAACCAAGAGACACGAGACTCGTTCCCTAGCTACTGATTTCCCCTTTTCAACCTAGATGCAGGTTCGATGCCTACTCTCTTGGACAATACACTCTCGCTTCCTTTCCTTATTCAACCCATACATGGATTAGTCTGCATGAAGTAGGGTTTCCTATAATAGTGCAAATTAAGGTTTTCGTCTGCATGACCAGTAGAGCAGAGGATAGCAAATTGGGAAGATGGTGGAGTGGAAAAAGATCCACATGCAGCGACGTGCCAGATGGGGCAATAGAACAAGGGTATGGTTCGAAAAGAGGTAGCATACTTGAGGGTCAGCGGGAAGTGGATTCGCTCGTGGTCGTCGTCCTCCGCATGCACTACGGCAGCGAGCCTGGGGACGGAGGCCATCCCGCGCGAGCGCTAGGTCTGAGAGGACGGCCTTGTCGTCAGTGCGTGACCTCGCTCGCCGATGACGAGTGCGTCAACGCTGCACGTCCTTTTCTTCCTCGGCGGATCTGTCACCACTAGTGATGAGGGAGAGAGGCCGTATTTTTAGATCTGGAGAGAGGGTGATAGTGTGAGAAGCAAGTGGGCAGCCCTTAGCAAGAAAGCTCTGAAGCTCCAGCCTATATATGTTTTTTATACTACTAGTACTAGAGGTGGAGTACTGGTAGAGTAGTTTATATTTTCTCTGCAAACAGTACCAGTTTATATTTTCTCCTCAAAACTGAACGGCACGCCATTAAAAAAATAAAGCTCGATAACTAATGCGGCACCCCGGGCCAACGCGACCAGATCGCATTTTGCACGAGAAATTACACACCATGTTTCGTTGACATGTGGTCCCGTTCCAACATGTCAGTGAGACGACGGCGAGTCCTTTTGTACAATTTCCGAAAGGACGTGTAGGCCGGGGCGCCTCTTCGTGTACCGTGGCAAACTGGCAACCGTCCACCGACTCTTCGCCTTTCCCTCTCGATTTGGAACTGTTGTCGCACGCTCTTGCTCCCTCCTCAATTTGCCTTCACCCTTCCTTCTGCCATTGTTCGATCGTCTTCTCCATGGAGGGAACAAGCCGGAAATGACCCCGTTATTCTTGCCCCGATCTGGAAGATGATGTGGTGGGGGAACTCATTGATCGATGCGACGTCATCACCTCGGCTAGCATGGCAGGTTCGTTCAAGACCATTCTCGACTCAACTAATAACATCATTACAAGGAACCCAAGGGTCCAGGAGTGGTTTGACCTCCCTTATCTTCTTCGCTATAAGCCTGTTCGCATCGGTGCGGACGACGGAGGCCTCGCCTTGTGCAAGTTTATGCCGCTTCATAACGATATGTGTGATGTCAAGATGCCATCGCTTCAGGGTAAGGCCTGGGCTGGCGCAAATGGAGATTGGGTTGTTTATATTGGGTACAATTGCGAGTGGGAACTTGTGAATGTGTACACTCGTCAGCGGATTCCACTTCCAAAAATCTCCGAGTGCCGTGAGGTTGAGCACACAGATGATCTACGTACGTTCCAATACGATCATGGTGACTGTCGTCTACGGAAGATAGCAATTTGTCGAGTTCCCAACCACTCTTGGAATTACAAGAACTATCAAGTTGTTGCTATCTTCGACAAGCTTGTTGCCGTCCTTTGTGGTTCGACTGGATGGATATTGCTCAAAAATCAGTTTCTGTACTCGGATGAGTACTATGATGCCATTTAATACGAGGGTCTTGTGTTTGCTGCCACCACTAGTGGCACTGTTTTTGCATGGGATCCTCGTAGTTTCGGTATGTTTGTCTTCCACCATAATTATAATTGTTTCATCCACATGCATGCGGGTTAGCAAGTTTCCCTTTACTAATTAACCTTCTTCTTGTGTTTCCAAGGTCCTGTGAACATTCCACCACCTATACTTGAAATTTTTTATAACCAAGGGGGAGATGACGATGGTGATGATCACGAGCAGAACTTATATACTCAGTGGCGCCTGGCAACTAATTCCTGGATCACCACTTCCCGTCTGTATACAGTGCACTGTGATTGTTACTACTGAGGTAGCAGGTGTTGTCTCCCATGGTCACCCTCTCCGGACCAATTCCAACACCCGTTGCAGGGTATTCGGGATGGATACTAGTGTGCTAGTGCCAACACCTTCTCCCTGGTACAGTATTGGTAGTCTTGGAGCAAACTCGCTCTTCCTTGGACCAAACTATCCAATGATGGTTAAAGGCGATCTAGCTGTTGTTGACACAGCGTTACTACCATTTATGAGAAGCAACTGTATCTATACCTCGGACATTGCAGTGGTTCCCTACCCTTCTCCAGATATCTGCCGCTTCAGCCTAGATGATCAGTCCTGCGTTGCTCTCGATATTGACAATAGCTGGCCCTTCCCAGAGCACCTATGGTTCAAAGCAAGTGTTTCCAACGCCAATGATTGGTTGAGTTGAAGTTCATTTCATTGCTTGTTATTTGTTGTGTGATGAAAACTTCAGTATTTACTAGAATGTTTTGTTGGAAATAATCTATAATCCAACATGTATCATCGTTGTCGTTGTGTGTTGATGACTTGTAGTATGTAATGAATGGTACATTTGCAAATGCGTGTCATAGACTCAATTTATGAATGGTTTTCGAGTCACTCTTGGAGTGTGAGTACCGTAGTAGTATAGCCAGCATCCGGTTAGTATATGAAGTTGCCACATCACATAGAGCCAACCTAATATTGGAGTACCAGATCTGAGATGCCACGTGTACCAGATGAATGACTCCAAGTTCGACCACCGTGATGCTAGGTACGAGCCGAGGAACACTATTGGAGAGACCCCCCTCATAATTTTCCTACGTTGGTCATTTGATTCATAGGATAGAATGCTATAGGATTTTTTTCCTATGTAATCATGTTTTAATTGGCAATCTAGCATCCACTCCAACTTTTATTTCACTTCCTTTGATCCTACGAAGAGAGTACTTGCTCTAAATGATGTGCCACCGCAAGAGCCGCCTATATTAATTAACCATGCTCTAAAAAGGTGGACCAGCTTTGGCTATAGTAGTACTATACTAGGTTAGTAGGTGACCTTGCGCTTGGCTCTTCTCCTCTTCCGGAAGTCGAACAATAATGATGGTACTACTTCTGGCAATCTGACACCAAATGAACTGCTGCACGTCCACCGCTTGTAAGCAAAAGTTTCTCCTCGTGCTGCGAGCCACCGCGCACGCGTTGGCGAGGGAGAAGGCGTAGTAAGAAAGCTTCTCGTCGTTCTGCGAGTTGACGGGACACATCAAAGTTAAACATTTATTAGTACTCTCTTCAAAAAGGGCCGACCATGTCCATGGTTACCATCCCGTGCTCTGTCATTGAGTACGTGCACTATTCACGTGCCATCGAGGAGAAAAAATATTGCGTAGTACTAGGTGCCATCGAAGTGCACGACTCACTTACGCACTGCATATCTCCATTTTCTTGCATGACACGCCACCTTGATGCTAGATGTCCCGCGTTTCATGGAGGCATATAGTATGATTTTGTAAAATGGAGCCACATAGATGTCCCGCGTGTCGGCAACAGGATGAACAAAGCTCATGTCTTAAACGAAAGAGTGGAAGAACATAGATACCCGACGACCGAGAAGGAGCTACAAACCTCGAGGTGGAGCGTCTGCACTCATAATATTTTATATTATTCAGCGATATAAAATGAACCAAATCTCTCCATGTTCCTATACCATTCTATAGTATGAGAATAACTTTGAACGTAAGCCATTGATTCACTCTATCCAATGGTCATAGTTGGAAAATCCAAACAAAACCAAGCATTCGATCAACTCTTTTTTTGAGATCAACTCTTTTAGCACTTAGATTGTTGCCGCCTGCCCACCTAGCCCACCTATATATCCGCTCACGTGTGATGACCACAGGAGCTATCGACTCAGATTGTATGTTAAAAAATAAAGGTCGATTACTAATGCAGCACCTCGGGCCAACGCGGCCATATCGCATTTTGCACGAGAAATTACACACCATGTTTCGTTGACATGTGGTCCCGTTCAAACACGTCAGTGAGACGACGGCGAGTCCTTTTGTACAATTTCCAAAAGGACGTGTAGGCCGAGGCGCCTCTTCGTGTACCGTGGCAAACTGGCAACCGTCCACCGACTCTTCGCCTTTCCCTCTCGATTTGGAACTGCTGTCGCACGCTCTTCCTCCCTCCTCCATTTTCTTTCACCCTTCCTTCTGCCATTGTTTGATCGTATTCTCCATGGAGGGAACAAGCCGGGAACGACCCCGTTATTCTTGCCCCGATCTGAAAGATGACGTGGTGGGGGAACTCATTGATCGGTGCGACGTCATCACCTCGACTAGCATGGCAGGTTCGTTCAAGACCATTCTCGACTCAACTAATAACATCATTACAAGGAACCCAATGGTCAAGGAGCGGTTTGATCTCCCTTATCTTCTTCGCTATAAGCTTGTTCGCATGGGCGCGGACGACAGAGGCCTCGCCTTGTGCAAGTTGATGCCTCTTGATAACGATACGTGTGATGTCAAGATGCCATCGCTTCAGGGTAAGGCCTGGGCTAGCGCAAATGGAGATCTGGTTATTTATATTGCACTACTAGGAAAAGGCCTGCTAGTGGCGCACCTGTTTTGCCTACTAATGGCGCACTACAGGTGCGCCACTAGCATCACGCCATTAGAATTTCTTACTAATGGCGCACCACAGGTGCACCATTAGTATCTGGTATACTAATGGCGCACCAGGTAGTGTGCCATTAGTACATCACACAGTGCGCCATTACTATCTGACTTAGTAATCGCACCACATAGAAGTGGGCCATTACTAACATTTTTTCAAATATTTTTTAGAAATATTTTTTAGAAATTTTTCAAAATTTTTTCGCATTTTTCTTAATCTCGGGTCACTATGGCTTAATCTCGGGTCAATATGCTTAATCTCAAGTCAAATCGCACTCCGTGGTCAAACTTCCCGAAAGGTCACCCATCCTCACACTACTCCAGTCCAAGCACGCTAAACTTCAGAGTTCTATCCAACCCTAGCACCAGCTCACTTAACAGGCACTTGTTGATATGTCTATCATATCAATCCTATTAAACCTTGTTGATGTCTAGGACTTTGTTCATGTTCATGAGTGTGATGAAATTTTGAAAAAATATTTCAAACTTCTGTTCATATTACGTATCATATTTTGAACATTTTTTCAAAAAAAATTGAAACTATTTTTTTCTGTTACTAGTGGCGCACCTAGCAAATGGTGCGCCACTAGTAAGTTTGAATTTTTTCCATTTTTCCCCTCGAGATCTTAAAAGTCCCATATCTTTTTTTTCTGTTAGGTTTTTGGGGATTCTAAAAATGTTCAACGGGGTTCCCCCGATTGAATTCGGATGTATCTTTTCGAGTAGATGATTTTTCATATAAAAAACTTTTTAATCCGAGTTTGTATGAAAAAGTTATGCCCATTTTACAAATTCGAGAGAGATTTTGCAAATAAAGTCGAAATTCATATTTGTAAATTTTCCCAACAACTAGACCACATATCACATGGGAAACTTATTTTATTTTATTTTATTG
>NC_057802.1:117641212-117653509 GCF_018294505.1 Triticum aestivum | reverse complement strand
GTGCACCATTACTAGTTTAACTAGTAATGGGGCACCACACCCACGGTGCGCCATTACTAACTTTGAAAAAAATAAAAAAAATTGTTAGTAGTGGCGCACTGTCCCCTTGTGCGCCATTACTAGTTTTGAAAAAAAATTGTTAGTAGTGGCGCACCGAGGGTGTGGTGCGCCATTACTAGTTAAACTACTAATGGCGCACTATCCCTGGTGCGCCATTACTAGTTTTGAAAAAAAAATTGTTAGTAGTGGCGCACCGTGGATGTGGTGCGCCATTAATATTTGGACACTAATGGCGTACCAACACATGGTGCGTCATTAGTATATAGTAGTGGCGCACCACATGTGTGGTGCGCCATTAGTGTCCATATTATCTATAGCCTTTTTCCTAGTAGTGTTGGGTACAATTGCGAGTGGGACCTTGTGAACGTGTACACTCGTCGGCGGATTCCACTTCCAAAAATCTCCGAGTGCCCTGAGGTTGAGCACACAGATGATCTACGTACGTTCAAATACTATCATGGTGACTGTCGTCTATGGAAGATAGCAATTTGTCGAGTTGCCAACCGTTCTTGGAATTACAAGGACTATCAAGTTGCTGCTACCTTCGACAAGCTTGTTGCCGTCCTTCGTGGTTCGACTGGATGGATATTGCTCAAAAATTATAATTGTTTCATCCACATGCATGCGAGTTAGCAAGTTTCCCTTCTCTACTAATTAACCTTCTTGTTGTGTTTCCAAGGTCCTGTGAACATTCCACCACCTATACTGGAAATTTTTTATAACCAAGGGGGAGATGATGATGGTGATGATCACGAGCATGAGGACGAGCAGGGCCCATATGCTCACTGGCGGCTGGCAACTAATTCCGATGGATCACCCCTTCTTGTCTGTATACAGCCCACTGTTGATGTTACTACTGAGGGACCAGGTGTTGTCTCCCATGGTCGCACTCTCCGGACCTATTCCAACACCCGTTGCATGGTATTCAGGATGGATACTAGTGTGCTAGTGCCAACACCTTCTCCCTGGTACAGTTTTGATAGTCTTGGAGCAAACTCGCTCTTCCTTGGACAAAACTATCCAATGATGGTGAAAGGTGATCCAACTGCTGTTGACACAACGTTACTACTATTTATGAGAAGCAACTGTATCTATACGTCGGACATTGCGGTGGTTCCCTACCCTGGTCATGATATAGTAGGCCGCTTCAGCCTGGATGATCAGTCCTGCGTTGGTCTCGAGATTGACAGTAGCTGGCTCTTCCTAGAGAATCACTTGTGGTTCAAAGCAAGCGTTTCCAACGCCGAGGATTGGTTGACTTGAAGTTCATTTCATTGCTTGTTATTTGTTGTGTGATGACAACTTTAGTATTTATAATGTATCCTTGTTGTCATTGTCGGTTGATGACCTGTTGTATGTAATAAAACGATATGCCTGTGATAAACTTACTAAATTTATGAATGGCTTTCGAGTCGCTTCTCTGAGTGGGTGCTGCGACGAGGCAAAAAAATATATTCCGAATACATAATTGTACGTGCATTGCAACAGGTTATCGGATGAGGCCAATCAACAATAGTACACTATTTGTACTAGCTTCACATGCTGCACTATCTCTACGTCTACGTACATAACACAACAAGTTTTAAACTTGAGACCAGCCACCCATCCTCACAAAGAACACTTTTTAACCTAGCACAGACTCCAGGAAATTTGGCCACAGTGTGAGGTGGGCCATATGTTAATGTGTTCGTTGTACGTAACCAGCACCTTGAATCCTCGATACTACTACTATAAGTAGTAGGAGTAGTAGGGTGGCATGGGCCACAACAAGCATTCACGTCCAGGAGTACGACACACGCCACCAGCACGACTTCCATCTGACACCATATTTCTTGGAGTCCGTCCTACATCAATCTCTTCAACCTCGTCGTTTCTCTAACTCAGCCATCGCGCGGTGGCCGAGGTGGGGGTTTGCCGATAGTCGGTTTCCTCAACTGTGGTCCCACTTGTAAGGCCAACTCCAATGCACGGCCCCAAACGGACCTCCGTTTTTCCCGGATTCTGCCCGTTTGGGTAGGGCAATGGGGTCGTGTCCGGGCCATTTCTCGGATGCGGTGGCCGTGCGCCGAACGCGCGGACGCATCCCGACCGCGTACATTTTGCTTTGCAGCCACATATATTTTTTCATCAATTATTTTTTGGTACATGGAAATACATCACCAAAATTTTGACTAGAAAAGCAAGACCAAAGAAAACAAGAACCACAAGAATACATTTTAGAAGATATCCAACTTCCATAACTGCTCCTGTAAGTTGGATTAGTGCCTTCTTGATGCATTCATTGTTGATCTATGGAGGCTCGATCTTGCGTGATTCTTTCTTCTTCGAGTGTAAAGAAATAGACGTGTCTAGCCTCTATTCTATCAACAAGTGCACTAGTCTCATCTCTAGCCTCTATGCTAGCTAAAAGTGCTAGAACATCTACTAAATTGCGCTCTATCAATATATCGTTGTACTCTTCTTCCCAATACCAAAACTTGCATCCATTCTACACAATAAAATTTTAAGTTCGCACAACTAATCTAATCCGAGAGCACAACCGAAGATTTGGTTGAGTTCTCCCTCCTTTTGCCGACACGTGGGATATCCAGCATCCAGGTCATGTCATGCAAGAAAATAGAGTGGTAGTTGAAGCCACGTTATGTGCATCTTGGGTTAAACTGTAAATAGAATCTTACTACTCTTGAGTAACTCCAAAAGCGGCCACCAAAGATCTTTATTGGATTTTTTTCATCACCAGCACGTTGAGGTGAAAGATGTGCAGGTTTAGTGGGTCCTCTTGCGTTTGCACTGACATGTCGGACCGCATATGAGCAAACAGACGATGGGCTCCGCGCGTCTACTGGCTGGCTGAGAAGAGAGATAGAGGAGGGCTGAGCACGGACTCTAGGAAATTTGTACGTAACCAGCACCTCGATATAGTGGGGTGGCATGGGCCATAACTAGCATTCATGTTTAGCAGTACGGCACACGCCACCCCACACGAGTCCCATCCGACACCAATTTTCTTGGAGTCCATGCTACAGCCATCTCTTCTCCCTCCTGTTTTCTCAGCCATCGCCCAGTGGGTGGGGTGGGGTTTGCCGATAGTCGGTTTGCTCAACTGCTGTCCGACTTGTAAGTGAAAATGCAACACAACACGCATTCCCCTTTCAGCGGCGTGCCGGACCAACCGTGTGGGGGTGCGACGCGAACACGACAGGCTTTTCCTTTTGAACTTGTAACTTGTAAAATTTGGTTCTGCTCCATGGCGCGACCAATAGATAGAAATAACGATTTTCCCTAGGGTAGTGAGAAGTTTGGTTCTGGCGCGGTTCATGCATGGAGTACTTATAAAAAAGTTGATGCGAAAGGTAAGATAATTACTAGTAGTACCATATACTACTACATGGATTTGAAGGAAAGATAAAGATACATACGGATCCATCAACGACATCCTCACACCTTAGTGCACCGGGTCACCAACCGATGTGTGAGGAGCAGCGACATTGGCGGCAAGCTCAACGTGCTTCTGAACAATGCCATCCAAGGTTGCCCTGTGGTCCAAGAAGGCCAGTGTCCTATCTTCCTCCTCTTGCATGTAGTAGTCCTTGTGGACGATTTGTGTGTAGACGTGGGTGATTATGTCGATGGTGTCTTGCTGCGCCAGGCGCTGCACGGCGAGCGCGACCTCGAGGTGGACATTCTCCGGCGCGATGGCGGGCAGTCGCAGGGCCACCAGTGCGTCGAAGAGGTTGTCATCATAGAGGCCGTTGAGGGTGGCAGGCATCGCAGAGCCTGGGCGCGTGGGCTGGAGGCGTACGTCAAGGTCATCCGCGAGCTTCTCGACGACGGTGAACTTGTCGAGGAAGCCGACGAGGACCTCGTCGAACAAGGAGACGAAGCTGTCGTCCAAGCGGCCCCTCGCCCTGGCGTCCTGAAGCACTACCTGGAGACGTTCCTCGGTGCCGAGCCGCAGGCCGGCATCGTTGACCATCTCACACAGCCGGCTGATGCTCGCGCTCATCGCCTCCATGGGTCTAGCTTCTAGTCAACTGATCTTGCGATTGGTGTGATCACTCTTGCCCTTGGGTGCGTAGGTGCGTAGGATTTCGTAGATTGGACTGGCGGGAGCCTTTATATGAGAAGTGCAGACTACGTTGAATTCACGTGCGTGTTGGCCATCTACTCCTCGCCCCTCTACTGCACCTGCCTTTGGTTGTATGACAGGTTGGCCAGCCACCCGTTGGGCCCACGTGTCATACACCCAAAGGCAGGTGCAGTAAGTCAATGAAGCTGCGTACCCCTCCGTGCCGGTGCAGTATAGTCATCTCACCGGACCTCTAGTTGGGGCCAAACGAGAGAACTTTGATGTTTACTGGTTTATTGGTCCGCATTGCATTTTGCGCCAAGTTTTGACCTTTGATTTAACTAATAAAATGTTAACGCATGTAACCAAAAATGTTGTGTAAGTCACCTTACGAAAACCAAATATTCCCAAAACACTTAGGCACGGTACATTAACTCCCTCCTTGTTTCTTATTTCGTGACATATCAACCAATGAGAGATGTGGGCTGTGCATGCTTTCAATGACTTGAGACTAGCAAACATCACATGCAGTGGTTAGTTCATTGCATGTAATCCTATTAAGTAGCAAAAAGAGATTAAGTTATCTCGCCGATAGGAATAAAATAATACACCATGTATTAATTCACAGAGGGAGTAGTACATTTTTTGTGACATGCATTACTAGATATCGCTAGTCAAATACTAAATCCAGATGGACGTGGTAGTACTACTAAATCCAGACGGTGGTGCTAGTACTAGTAGTAGTGCTACCAATGTAGTAGCACTATTCTACCCGTTGGTGAAATTATTACGTGCTGCTCCTCACAGTGAAGTGACAAGACCCTACGCCGGAGATGACACCTGAGTATAGGCGCCATATTCGACATACCATAGTCAGCCTCACCGTCTGCAATCACTATCATCATGGCTGTAGACCTAGCCTGATTACAACTAGCCGTGTTTGACATAATTTCCCGTGCATAGATGCCCGTGCATTGCACGGAACACCAAGATTGGGGGGTGGACGGCGCCGGCAGCGGCCATCGCCCCATATTTTTCCATGGCCTTCTAGATGTGGTGGGGAGGAGATAAGGCTGATTGTGAGAGACAAGGAGTTGTTTGTAAATAGGGAACTAGTGCGGGCATCTTTTTGCAAAACTAGAGAAGTTTGGTTTGTATGCGTCAGATCTAGATCCGACAGCTATTGGTGAAAGATGGCAGGCACAACATCATCACCAACTCAGGACCTGTTTGATTCGCAGGATTTTGAAAACGCAGGAATAGGACACGGCAATATTACAAGTTTCAAACTGATATTACAAATGTTAGGAGTAATGTTGCACCTACAAAGAGGGAATTACTAGGAAGTTTACGTAAGAACTTTTGTTACTTTAGGTGGATGCAGCATTATCGTACGAACTAAAATCCACCGCCCTGACAAGTCACTAATGGGCAAATAAGTTTTCGAGTCTCTGGCCACTTGATGTTTCAAAAACAAATTCAGCTTCTGCGGAGACTTTGTCATTTAGGCTTAGATGCTTGCGGTGATCAACACGCCATTCATTGTTGCGCCAGAGAACGCCAAACCTCATTACCTTGAGCATACTTGCCTCCAGAACAAAGAACCTGGCCAATTTAATCTCATATGTGCTGCCTCGGTAGTCGATCAAATCAATTTCTGTAAGATGGAGATCAAGGCATTCGATGACATTGTTATAGTGCAGCACATTTTTCACTTTCGGGTCTTTTTTTATCAGCAAAAGAAGAGAACATATTAAAGCAGCTGGATGTATAAGATTGCCGTGTCATCAAGAGGTACCAATATCATTCGCTCATACGATAGGGTTGGCTGGCTAGTGCTATTTTTTTACTCTCTCTCTCTTTCTCTTTCCTCTCATTTACCTAGGAGTATGTGAAGAGCTTCAGCATTTGTTGCCTTCCACTATGTGGCCGATGCCATATTTCACAAAAGTATGACACATAATACGCATCGATGTCAAATCAAAAGATTTTGGCACCGCTCTCGTGATGTGAGAGAGTTGGCACCGCTGTGCACATAGACCCACATGTATACACAAATCAATCAAACCAACTACACCAGCCTCTCACTCTCCCAAACAAGTGTTTCTTTATTGCCTCAGTCCTCTCTCTCTCCCACGCAAGTGTTTTTTCATTGCTTGAGTTAATTTGGCACCGGAGCAAAGTAGGTGATCCAGACTGGGGCACCAGGTGAGCAATGGAGGGGCATCGATGCCAAATGCATTACAAGTGAATTTGGCACGTGTTTTGGCCTACATAGTGGAGGGCTGTTATAGGCCACTTTTGTACTACCTCTTATTTAGTATAAATTTTTGACCATATATTTATGTAAGAAAATGACAATGCATGTCACTAAAAATTACACCATTTGAAATTATGTTCAAATACGAATCCAACGATATAGTTCTTAGTGACATGCATTAACATTTTGTCAGTTAAATCTATGGTCAAATTTTGATACTACAAAATAGGAAGAGTAAACCAGGACGGAGGTAGTGCTTCCTCTTAGGGTAACCATAGAGTTACTAGAGTAGTACAACAAAAATATGATGGAGGTGATCACGTGAGAAAAAATACTACAAACATTTCTTTCGGTGCAGTGCGTAGATGCAGTTTTGAACACTACACTTGTCATCGTAATTTGGGAAAATTACGAAAAAATTGAGCTACGTTGTGATTACCGTTTACTAATAGGAAATAAGTTTCACCTCGATGAGTAGCTTCTCCGTGCATGGAAAGCATGTAAGGAATCCAACAACTTGATCCAGATTGGGCCGATAGATTTTATTGCCAAGATCTTCACTGCGCGCAAAGACTGGGTCAAGCTTGTGGGAATCATTTTCTGGAAGACGATCGTAAATACATAAAGAAGAAATTTAAAAATTTGAATTTCAAGAAGACGGAGAAGAAGATGAGTGATGTACCTGAACGATTACGGATCCAATAAAGAGTTTGGAGAATTTGGCAGACGAGTGCACCAACGCCGTCAATTTCGGCGCGTCAATGACCCTGATTTTTGTTGGACCTTCTAGATCCGATACAAGCAATCTCTCAAGGAAAGGCACATTCTCAATGACCATAACGTGGAACAGCTGGAGTGATCTCTTCCCAATTGATGTCTTGTTGCAGGGCAAGCAAGACACATAAATCCATCGGAGATTCGTCGAGGTGATGTGGAGGCTAATGAACCCGTGGATCTGCTCAAGACAAAGGTACTCGAGTGCAGTACAACTGCGGAGCGGGTGCTCCATAGCCTTCTTCGAGATGACAACGTCGAAGAGGTCAAGCTGCTTGATTTGAGGGAGAAGAACGGCGGGCGCGACATTAATCTGGGGAAGATAGTAGGAGCTGAAGCTGGCGCGGCGCAGCGTTGGCGCGAGGCGGAGCGCGGACGGCGGCAGAGAGCGACATCGTCCAGCTTCAAAGCTGAGCTCCTCAAGCTGATCTAGGGCGGGGGATAAGAACCACTCGTCGAACTTGGGTTGGACCTTGCAGTTGGTACTGAACATGCGGATGTCAAGGCGTCTGGCTGGCCCAGGGTGCGATGAAAGGATCTTGGACACTGCGACCATGCGTTTGCAATCCCAGTCGCAGAGGCTGCTGTCGACGGCGAGGTTGAGGGGGACGCGGCGCCAGAGGGGGCGCCACCGCCGGGAGAGCAGGGCGGTCCGCACGACAGATTTGGTGGGGAGGAGGCCGATGATGACGAGCAGCATGTCGTCGGGGAGGCTGCTGATGAAGTCGAGGCTCGCCGGATGCGGTTTTGGCTCGAGCCGCCTCCGCTTGTTGGCTGCCTCGCCGTCCATCTCAACTGGCGGTGACGCCGGTGTACACGTGTGCTGGTGTGTGTTGTGTGCTGGGTGTGCGCGAATGCGTCCTTCTGTTCATGCCGCTGCGCAGTGGTGAATTGTGCGCGAGTGCATCCTCCACACGGAAGAAGTGTGTCCTCAATGCACCCTCAGTTTACTAGCGTGCAGGGTCCTACCCCAAGTGGTTTCTACTTTGTTTACTTCACCGCGTGTCAGATGGGCCTCTAGTTTACTTATTTTCACCCACTGCCACATGGGCCAGCACACGAAGATACAGAACACGAGCTGACAAGGCAGCATGTGGACTGGTTGACCGGTCAACTAAACAATATATGGAGCTATACGCTGACACAGTGAGCGTATAATCCGTTGGTATTGAGTGTTTGTGTGAGAGGGGAGGCCCGTGAGAGATAGCAGAGACAGAGAGAGAGAAAGAGCTACTCCCTCCGTTCGACAATGTAGTTCCAACATTTTTTTAAAAGTCAAACTTTTGAAACTTTGACCAAGTTTATAAAGAAATTACTTACATCTACAATATGAAAGATAAATGATAGTATGAAGTAAGTACATGCTGTGATGAATATAATGATCTTTCCAGATGTAAATGTTTTTCTCCACGTATACCTGGTCAAACTTTTCTGAGGTTTGACTTTTCAAAACATCCATATGCTTATGGATGTGAGAGAGTCCCTAACTAGAGAGAGAGAGAGTGTGTGTGTGTGTGAAATAGAAAGAGTGAGTGAAAAAAGTGTGTGTGCATGTGTGAAAGAGACATGGACAACACTCGATAAAAGTCGAGAAAAAACGTGTGTGTCTTATGCAAACATATCACACATGCATCTTCGACAACAGAAGCAAGGTGAGGAGATAGTGTGTGGTTGTTTGCAACCGAGAGAGCAAGACAAACAAGAGGAGAGAATGCCGACATGGGGAGGAGAGAGTGTATGTTTGTCATAGAGAGATCCCCTGGAGATCGTGATGGGACTACATGGGTGGGAGGTCGAGTGACAAGGTGTGTGCGTGATAGAAGATACCCCGAGAGATATCGAGAAAGATGTATGGATGGAAGGAGACAATACGTGTGTTCCTGATGGCTAGTGAGAGATAATCATACTTATGGGGTGGTGGGGGGGAGTGCTTGCGCCTATGATGGAGTGAGGGATTATGGTACTTATTAGGAGGGTGCGTGTCACATAGAGAGAGAACAAGGGCGAGGAGTGTTGGATGGGTCTATATGTATAGCGCGAGCGAGACATGTGAATGTGTGAACCAGGGAGATATAAAGTTTGAGAGAGATTGAGAAGCCCCGATAAGGCTGAGTGGTGCGTCAGATAGCTGAGAGGGGGAAAGAGATATTCCATCCGCTCGATGATGCAGTGCATGTAATTTTTTGAGAAGTCGAACTTTGGAAACTTTGATCAGGTTTACACAAATGTTATTTATATCTTCAATACCAAAGATACATCATACAAAACTACTTCTCATGGTGAATCTAATGGTATATGTTTGCCGTTCTAGATGTAATTGTTTTTCTCCACATACATGGTCAAACTTTGTGATGTTTATCTTTTCAATAAATCAATATGCTATGGACCGAGGAGAGTGCCTAAGTCGAGAGAGATCAAGTGCGTGTGAAGGAGAACGAGTAAGTGTGCAAAAAGAGTATGTGTGTGAAAGAGAAAGTGACAACAAACGATAAATCAGAGAGAGTGTGTGTTTTTTCGTTTCTTAGGCAAACATATCACGCATGCATCTCCAAGATAGAAAAGCGAGGCGAGGAGATACACGGAGATAGCTAGTGTGTGATTGTTTGCAACGGAGAGAGACACCCCTATAGCACATGTCCAATAGAGGTCTGGCCAACAAGGAACAAAGGTCGAGAGGGACACATGGAGATCGAGATCATGAGGGGACTATAGGGTGTGTTTGTGATAGAGAGACCCCCTCGAGATCATGAGGGGACTATATGGGTGGGAGATCGAGGGAGGTGCGTGTGACACCCAAAATTTCATCTGGATTTTTCAAAAAATTTACTTGACTTGAGGGAGGTGATTTAAAACTTTTCTTTAAAAGAACCCTCCCTTTCAAATTTTTTTATGGCAAGGGTTCTATTTGGATTCACCCAAGACTTTTTTTTGGTCTTGGAGGTTCTTGCTTTTTCTTTTTGGACTCAAGCCAAAATGCTTTTCATTTGGGAAAAATGCCTTTAGAAAATCTCTTTGAAAATGCATTATGGCTTTTGGAATAATCCTTTACCACTTTCAACAAATCTCTCTTGCCATGGCCTTAGTGCAAATCCACTCTCCTAAAACCTTCCCTCAACTTTGGATCATGATTTGCATCAAATCCAGCAAGTTGAACCTCCCCACATGATTATTTTCCATTTAAATCTTATCAAAACAATTTCTGCCTTCTATTCTAGCCCTTGGAGATTTGCAAAGGAGCTACCATTTCTGTTATGATTTTTGCCCCCAAACCAATTCCCCTTCCTAGTCCTTTGAACCCTCAACCAAGATCCATGAAGATCCACTGGTCTTCAGTTCAAATTTTTCAAACCATACTTGCTGCAAGTTTGGACCAGATTTGTCAAATTTGATGAAATTCATTCAAATCTTTCTCCAAAAATTCTGGGAAAAATCAGGCAACCCCTGGGTGCAGTGAGAGGTCACCTCACCAAGTCCCAGCCCCAGGAAAAATTTTCTTCACACCAAATCATTCTGTCGAACACCTGCAGAGCATTGTCAATGTCAAGTTCAGAGATTCAGAGAACAGTTCAGTGTTGCTGTCGTTTCTTCAGTGTCCTTAGTCGATCTCGCCAGTGCCTCGGCGTCGCCGTGTTCCCTGTCCCCTCCCCCTTGTCCTCTGCACCGCACGAGCGCCTGGACGCTTGCGGATGTCGGCGACGTGCTGGAGGAGGTGCGCCGCCCCGTGACCGACGCAGCGTCGGCTTTGCGGCCGCCAGAGAGAGGCGCGGCGCAGACGGCGCCACCCAGCGCCACCCAAGCCACCGGAGCTCGCCGCGTGGCCTTCCACTCCCCCATGCGCGCTGCCACCTTCGTCGTGAACCGCTGGGCGCGGAGCGCGCTCTCTGCCGCCGTCGTGCCCGTGCGGCCACCCCCACCGTGGACCGGCGCCATTACGCCAAGACCGACCAGGATTAGCGGGGGAACGACACCAGTAACTCCCACTGATGCTGCCTGGCCACCTAAACCACCTGCCAATTCACTGCCTCACCGTAATTGCTCGCCGGAGATTCTCCGTTCACGGCCACCCCCTCGATCCGCCTATAAATAGAGGCCCCGAGCTTCAACTCGAACCCACACCACCTCTGCACTCCACCAAGACCCTGCCTAGCCACTGGAAGAGTCCCGAGGAGGTCTCCTTCCTCAACTCCGGCCGCCGCGACCCGCCACGGGATCCAGCTCGATTCACTCCCGTGCGTGCACCTCTGCCTCCCATCTGTTGCCAGTAGCCCTTCTGACCCGCACTTCAATTCGAAGTTTGCAGCGCACCACCGGAGTTCTCCACCATCACCCGAGCCGCCGTCCGCCGGAGAAAGTGTCGCCGTCGACGTGGTGCTCTCCGTCGGTCGAGTTGTAACATCCCAAATTTTCAATTTGGAATGTTATACATAGATCATCATTTGCATATCATGTTTTATTGCATTTTGACAAATCCTCGATACATCCTAAGCAACTCAAGGACCCTCGGAGAGAGTTGGGGATTTTCTCGAATTTTCTTTTGATTTTTCAAACGAGGATTGGGATTTTTGATTATTTTCCCTCCGGAAAAATATTTCATTTTATTTTAAATAAACGAGAGGAGAAAATATGACTTCTCCAAAATATTGAAATACTGGAGGAAAAATGTTAAAACCATTATTTGGAATTTATCGGAATTTATTTGCAATTTTTATTGCATTTAAAATTATGCATGTTTTCAAATTATTTATTTTTGATTTTAAAAATGTTCACCCTATTATAGATTTTCTAACTAGACGGGGAAAATTTATTTCATATTTTTCTGATTTTTATTTATTTTTCTATGCAATTTTTCCCGCGGAACTTATTTAAAAAAAAAATATGCGCCCGCGCCCACTGGGCCAAAGGCCCAGCCGACGGCCCGCCTCGCGGCTTCCTCTTCCCGCACGGGAGCACGCGCCGCCGGAGTCCGGGAGCGCCACGACGCCGCCGCCGCCTCGGTGCCCCCTTCCCCAAGCCGCCCTAGCCCCCCTCCATATATACCCCCCCTCCGTTTTCGCCACCATCGCCGCTGGAGGAGCCGCCCGCCGCCGCTGCATCTAGCCCGCCGCCGCCGCCCGCCTTTGCCTCGCCGCCCGTC
>NC_057802.1:117632450-117640569 GCF_018294505.1 Triticum aestivum | reverse complement strand
CGCACCCCGCCGCCCGAGCCCCGCCCGCCGGAGCCTCGCCGGAGTCCCGCCGAGGTACTGCTGCCGCCGGCCGTTTTGCTATTGACCGGTTTTCTATAAAAAAAACCCTAGATTGGTTTTTTTCGGTTTTCTTATTTCACGAGCGTTCACCGAACCGTTCGTTTTAACGAACGCGTTCGTCGGTTTTTCTCTGTTAACGAACGTCCGTTATTTAACCGTTCGTCCGTTTTTCTTTTTCGTCGGATTTTTCTCGTTATTTTCTCAGATTCGATTTCCGATCGAATTTTCGAATCTGTTTAACTTTTCGCTCGTTTATCGGAATCACGTGATTCAAGCGCCTAGAGTTTCGTCTCGAAATTCTCTTTCCGTTTAACCTACTCAAACAAGTTTTTGCTACAGTAAAATTTGACCTAGATCCAGATTAGGAAACAAAGTTTCTTTCTTTCGCCGTTTGACTTTCGTTGTTTCTTTCGAGTTGATTCTTTTTGCAAACCGGAGTTCTTAAGTTGAACTTTCTGGTTGGATCTTTCTTTCGAGTTTTACCTGTGCATTAGATGAGTACTAATTGTATGCTTGTTTGTTTGCGATAGAGTACCCGGAGTGTGCCGCTTGTTACTTCGACTCGCTAGGTTTTGCGGATCATCAGCAAGGCAAGTAACACTTTGATCATGTACCTTCCATACCCAGTTTTATTGCATTAGATCTATTTCCTCAAACACATTGCATTATTAGGATCTAATTAACCTGTGGGTATTGGGAAGTAGTTGAGGTAGTACCTATCACCTGTTATCTATCAAACCCTTGGGAGTTACTTCTACGTTGCTTTTATTATTGCCATGCAATGCGTAAACGTGGATTGGGTTTGAGAGATATCCATGACAGATGTGAGATTGTTTAATAATGGTTCAACTTAAGGTGGCAACTAAAACTCACATCTGGGTGGATTGAGGCACCTAGAGAACCCAGTGTTGTCTGTATGTATAAGGTCCGCCACCCAGGCTCAAAGGGATCATAAGATTATTCATGCTAGAAACTTCCGTGTGCAGCCGCAAGCTATTATGGGCTCTAGCATAGCTGAGTAGGTTACAGGATCTCTTGAAGAGGTGGACTAGCAGATGTAGGGGAAAGTAGGTGTACCGGTCCATCCAGAGTAGAGAGTGACTGTTTCTGAAAGACTGTGTCTCGGTCATCCGTTTCTCAAACATCATGTAGTGCGAGAATCAAGCGGAGGCGATCGAGTCTTGTGGGGAAAAGTGCACAAACCTCTGCAGAGTGTACAAACTGATCATGATTAGCCGTGTCCCCGGTTATGGACAACTTGAGTATCTAGTACCTGGATTATCATTTGAATCTCATCATCGTGATACTTATAATTAATTTTGTTGGGTTAATGATGTTACTTAATTGGGATTGAGTTGGAGGTACCTTCTCAATGTTTCAACCACCATGATAGTTAAATAAAATTTATTCCTTTGCAGTAGGATAAAATTGGCTTTTCGCAAAAACTGTAACCATAGAGCCTTTCCACCAGCCATATATGCATATAGTATAGCCTTATCATTGTTCATTGCTCTCTATGTGTTACTTTGCCAGCATATTCTATGTGCTGACCCGTTTCCGGGCTGCAACGTTTCATGTTGCAGACTTTTCAGACGACGAGTAAGGTGCCTTAGGTCGTGGTCTTATACTCAGTGATGCCGCTGGAGTTGATGGACTCACTTATCTTCCAAGTCTTCCGCTGTTATCGTTATTAGATGGCCTTAAGCCATGTTTATCATACTTAATCTCTTTGGAGATATTCGATGTAATAAGTGTGTGATTGCTACTCTGTTATAAATCCTCCACTTGTACTGTGCGTGTCAGCATTACTGATCCAGGGATGATACTGGTGCACAGCAGCACAGGCCATTTGAGGTCTGGTCGCTACAAAGTTGGTATCAGGGCACACGCTGACGATAGGACACGACCACTAAGCTTAAGCCCTAGAAAACTTCTCTCTTCTCATTTCTGACCCCTCTCCACTGTCTACTCTTTTAGGAATGGCGAATGCAAGGAGCAAGTTCATGCAACCAGATGAAGACACGCCATTTGGACGACACTTGAAGGAAGTCACCAAGTACTTGAACATAGGAATACCAAGCGTCACTGGAACCTACAACGCTACATTACCTGAAGAGGAGAGCTGGAAGTTCAAGTTATCATTCCAGGAAGAACGTTTGCGCCAATTACGGAACCCATAAGATTGGTTTTCGAAGCACCGACTTGGAGTTTAGGGAAGAGCATGGCCGCGCACATCGCCATGGGACGCATTGGAGAAGTCTATCACCAGGAGCTTAAGGATACAATTTATCAAATTTGTGGACGTCGAGACGCGCAATGGGAGATGATCAAGACCAAGAAGGATGGATCAATTGCAGCTTTCATCCAGGAGCAGAACCAACATATTCGACGCCAGGAGAACCAGATGTGCACGGACAAGGAAGAACTGAAGAAGGCATTCACGAAGATCAAGGAACTCCAAGAAGAACTCAAGACTACACGCGAAGATTATCTGGAGGAAATCAACGCACTAGTAGGGAAGATTGACGACCTGGAGAATAAGATTGGAGCATTCGTGAGAAATCCAGTGCCAAAAGCAGAAGTCGACGAATGCACTTGTCCGGATAACTACATCATCATCGACGACACCGACTTGGAACCAAGTGAAGAGGAATGGATTGATGAAGTTGGAGCAGACATCATGGAGTCTTCAACGGATCAGAATTTTTAGTAGACTACCATATCAGTAGTAGTTTCCCCCCATTTAGTAGTATAGCTCAAGCACTTTGTAACGCTAGTTAGATCGATTGTTTTGCCTTGTTTGGATTGATTGAGTGATATTGATTGAATTTGTCTCATGAGCATATGGGTAGTGTTTTCTCTCTAGACCTCATTCTATTCTTAATTCTCATCTTTTCTAAACCTATTAGATGCCTCCGAGACGCGACCCCGGATTCGTTTTCCCGCCAGAGATCACCCAGTTGATTCAGCAACAGAATGCTTTGATGCAAGTGTTAGTTCAGAACCAAGGCAACAACAACAACAACAATCCACCGCCGCCACCACCTGTTGACCACTTAGCCCGTTTCTTAAGGCTAAACCCGCCGGTGTTTTCCAGTAGCACCGAGCCGATTGTAGCAGATGATTGGCTCCGCAAAGTTGGAAGGGAGTTGACCACTGCAGGATGCACAGACGCGGAAAGAGTGCGTTTTGCCGCACATCAGCTTGATGGACCCGCAGCATCATGGTGGGAGAATTATACAGCCACGCACCCTATTGACACTGTCACATGGGACCAGTTTCAGCAAGCTTTCCGTACAGCTAATGTTTCAGCAGGAGCTATGGCTATGAAGAAGCGTGAGTTTCGCAACCTACGCCAAGGAGGACGCACCGTAGGCCAGTATGTGGAAGATTTCAGTAAGTTAGCACGTTATGCACCAGATGACGTTGCTACGGATGCAGCCAAGCAGGAGAAGTTTCTGGAAGGATTGAATGATGAGCTGAGTATGCAGTTGATGGTAGCAACTTTCAACAACTACCAAGAGCTGGTAGATAGAGCTCTCATAATAGAAGGGAAGCAACAGCAGATTGAAAACCGCAAGAGGAAGTATGGACAAGGGAAGTATAATTCTGGAGCCCAGCAGAAGCCACGATTTACCCCGAAGCCGGGAGGACAGTTTCAGCATACCCATGGAGGAGGTAGTTCGCACAACCATAATGGCTCCAAGAATGGTAATGGGAATGGAGGAGGAAATGGACAGAACCGCACCAACCCATCTACCCCAACCAAGAGAGATCTAAGTCACATTACTTGTTTCAAGTGCCAGAAGACGGGACATTATGCAACTGATTGTCCCGAAGCCCAAAATGGAAACGGCAATGGAAGCTCTGGGAAGAAGCCGAACCCGTTCAACAAAGGACATGTGAACCACGTGAGCATGGAGGAGATTGAAGCTCAGCCTGCTGCAGTAATAGGTAAGTTTTTGGTTAAGTCATTTACTGCAACTGTTCTTTTCGATACTGGTGCATCGCATTCATACATATCAAGGGGATTCGTAAACAAGTTTAAGATGTCCACCCAAGTTCTCAAAAGCCCCATGTTAGTAACCTCGCCATGAGTAGAGTATATGGCCACCCAAGGATGTTTTAAGATACCGTTGGCCATTGGAAGGCATGTTTTCCCCTCAGACCTCATTGTTTTGGAATCGCAAGGTTTGGATGTGATTTTGGGAATGGATTGGCTATCGTTGTATGGAGGAAACATCGATTGTGCCAGCAAGACTATTTTGCTTACCACCCCGGAAGGAAAGAGGATCAAGTATGTATCCAGGCATATGCCGAATAGGACTCAAGTGAATTCCTTATCAGGAGTTGTACAGGAGGAAGTACCAGTGGTGATGGATTATCCGGATGTATTTCCAGAAGAGTTGCCAGGCATGCCACCAGATAGAGACATTGAGTTTTTGATTGAACTTTTGCCAGGCACAGAGCCAATATCTAAGAGACCGTACAGGATGCCCGCAAAGGATTTGGAGGAAATTAAGAAGCAAATCAAGGAGTTACTGGATAAAGGCTATATTCGCCCAAGTTCGTCACCTTGGGGATCACCAGTACTTCTAGTAGAGAAGAAAGATGGATCACTAAGGATGGTTGTCGATTACCGAGGATTGAATGAAGTGACCATCAAAAGCAAGTACCCACTGCCGATGATCAATGATTTGTTTGACCGCCTGCAAGGAGCTAAAGTATTTTCCAAGATCGATCTACGATCAGGATACCATCAGTTAAAGATTCGAGAGCAGGATATACCCAAGACGGCATTTACCACCAGATATGGATTGTATGAGTATACCGTTATGTCATTTGGACTGACTAACGCACCGGCCTATTTCATGAACCTGATGAACAAAGTGTTTATGGAGTTTTTGGATAAGTTCGTCGTGGTGTTCATTGATGATATTTTAATCTTTTCCAAGGATGAAGAAGAGCATGAGGAGCATTTACGATTGGTACTTGAGAAGCTCAGGGAACATCAGTTATATGCCAAGTTCAGCAAATGTGAGTTTTGGTTGAAGAAAGTTGGATTCCTTGGACATGTTATTTCTGGAGAAGGAATAGCAGTAGACCCTGCCAAGGTTGACACAGTGACAAGTTGGGAATCGCCCACTACGGTTGGAGAAATCCGGAGTTTTCTTGGACTCGCAGGATACTACCGGAGATTTATCGAGAATTTCTCAAGGATTGCTAAGCCCATGACTGAGCTATTGAAGAAGGACACCAAATTTAATTGGACTGAGGAATGTGAAGCTAGTTTCCAGGAGTTGAAGAAACGATTGGTTACATCACCAGTGTTGATTCTGCCAGATCAACACAAGGACTATGAAGTTTATTGCGACGCTTCTCGTCAAGGACTTGGAGCAGTGCTTATGCAGGAAGGAAGAGTTGTTTCGTATGCTTCACGACAACTTAAACCCCATGAGAAGAATTATGCTACGCATGATTTGGAATTAGCAGCCGTGGTGCATGCATTGAAGACATGGAGACATTTTCTCATCGGAAACCATTGTGAGGTGTACACGGATCACAAGAGTTTGAAGTACATTTTCACGCAGAAGGAGTTAAACCTCAGACAGAGGAGATGGTTGGAGCTCATCAAAGGCTATGATATGAGATTGCATTA
Organism: Triticum aestivum; assembly: GCF_018294505.1. Taxonomy (NCBI): domain Eukaryota; kingdom Viridiplantae; phylum Streptophyta; class Magnoliopsida; order Poales; family Poaceae; genus Triticum; species Triticum aestivum. The sequence continues at coordinate 117,634,850 of NC_057802.1, read as the reverse complement.
TCACCCCGGAAAGGCTAACGTAGTAGCAGACGCGTTGAGCCGCAAGAGTCATGTCAACACCATCATGACAGGAGAGTTACCTCAGAAGTTAGCCGAGGACCTTCGCGAGCTATGTTTGGAGATAGTCCCTAGAGGCTATTTAGCGACATTGGAGATTCAGTCTACCTTGATGGAAAGGATCAGAGAAGCTCAGAAGACAGACAAGGAGATGGAAGAGATAAAGGAGAATATGAGCAAAGGAAAAGCCAAGGGATTTCGTGAGGATGAGCACGATACCTTATGGTACGAGGACCGTGTATATGTGCCAAATGATCCGGAGATCAGGAAGTTGATTTTGCAAGAAGCCCATGATTCACCGTACTCGATTCACCCAGGGAATACCAAGATGTATTTGGATTTGAAGAATACTTTCTGGTGGACCAGAATGAAGAAGGATATTGCGGAGTTTGTAGCAGTTTGTGATGTATGTCAGAGAGTGAAGGCAGAGCATCAGAAGCCAGCAGGATTGCTACAGCCATTGCCGATACCCGAATGGAAGTGGGATAAAATAGGCATGGATTTTATCACAGGATTACCCAGGACCCGTGCAGGCTATGACTCGATATGGGTTGTAGTTGACCGTTTGACGAAAGTGGCTCATTTCATTCCAGTTAAGACCACTTACACCAGTGCTAAGTTGGCAAAGATATACATGACCAGGATAGTATGTTTGCATGGAGTTCCGAGGACCATTGTATCAGACAGAGGAACCCAATTTACCTCGAAGTTTTGGAAGCAGTTACATGAAACATTGGGAACCAGGCTGGAATTTAGTACAACATTTCACCCGCAGACAGATGGACAGACCGAGAGAGTCAACCAGATTTTGGAGGACATGTTGAGAGCGTGTGCGCTAGATTATGGATCAAGTTGGGACGACAATTTGCCATATGCGGAGTTTTCTTATAACAACAGTTATCAAACCAGTTTGAAGATGGCCCCTTTCGAAGCTTTGTACGGAAGGAGGTGTAGAACACCGTTGTTATGGGATGAAGTTGGAGACCGTCAGTTGTTTGGACCAGATTTGATTAAGGAGTCTGAACAGAAAGTGAAGTTGATTCGCGATAGGCTCAAGGTAGCCCAGTCCAGGCAGAAGAGTTATGCTGATTCTAAACGCAAGGAGACCGTTCACGAAATCGGAGACAGAGTGTATCTTCGAGTATCACCACTACGAGGAGTGAGGCGCTTTGGAGTCAAGGGAAAGTTAGCGCCTCGTTTTATCAGACCATACAGAGTGTTGGAACGTATGGGAGAAGTTGCCTACAAGCTGGAATTGCCCGAAGGATTGTTTGAAGTTCATGATGTATTCCATGTTTCGCAGTTGAAGAAGTGCCACGCAGAGATGGCTGAGATACCACTGAGAGATACTGTGCCACTGGAAGCGATTCAGTTGGAAAGTGATTTGACTTATGAGGAGAAGCCAGTTAAGATTCTCGAGTATGCCAGCCGAGTTACCCGCAGCAAAGTTATCAAGTTTTGCAAAGTTCAGTGGAGTCACCACACAGAGGATGAGGCCACCTGGGAGCGAGAGGAAGATCTACGAAAAAACCACTCCCACCTGTTTTCTAGCCAACCCTAATCTCGAGGGCGAGATTCATCTTAAGGGGGGTAGGTTTGTAACATCCCAAATTTTCAATTTGGAATGTTATACATAGATCATCATTTGCATATCATGTTTTATTGCATTTTGACAAATCCTCGATACATCCTAAGCAACTCAAGGACCCTCGGAGAGAGTTGGGGATTTTCTCGAATTTTCTTTTGATTTTTCAAACGAGGATTGGGATTTTTGATTATTTTCCCTCCGGAAAAATATTTCATTTTATTTTAAATAAACGAGAGGAGAAAATATGACTTCTCCAAAATATTGAAATACTGGAGGAAAAATGTTAAAACCATTATTTGGAATTTATCGGATTTTATTTGCAATTTTTATTGCATTTAAAAATATGCATGTTTTCAAAGTATTTATTATTGATTTTAAAAATGTTCACCCTATTCTAGAGTTTCTAACTAGACGGGGAAAATTTATTTCATATTTTTCTGATTTTCATTTATTTTTCTACGCAATTTTTCCTTCGGAACTTATTTAAAAAAAAATATGCGCCCGCGCCGACTGGGCCAAAGGCCCAGCCGACGGCCCGCCTCACGGCTTCCTCTTCCCGCACGGGAGCACGCGCCGCCGGAGTCCGGGAGCGCCACGACGCCGCCGCCGCCTCGGTGCCCCCTTCCCCAAGCCGCCCTAGCCCCCCTCCATATATACCCCCCCTCCGTTTTCGCCACCATCGCCGCCGGAGGAGCCGCCTGCTGCCGCCGCATCTAGCCCGCCGCCGCCGCCCGCCTTTGCCTCGCCGCCCGTCG
>NC_057802.1:117627072-117631811 GCF_018294505.1 Triticum aestivum | reverse complement strand
CCCCGCCCGCCCGAGCCTCGCCGGAGTCCCGCCGAGGTACTGCTGCCGCCGGCCGTTTTGCTATTGACCGGTTTTCTGTAAAAAAAACCCTAGATCGGTTTTTTTGGTTTTCTTATTTCACGAGCGTTCACCGAACCGTTCGTTTTAACGAACGCGTTCGTCGGTTTTTCTCTGTTAACGAACATCCGTTATTTAACCGTTCGTCCGTTTTTCTTTTTCGTCGGATTTTTCTCGTTATTTTCTCAGATTCGATTTCCGATCGAATTTTCGAATCTGTTTAACTTTTCGCTCGTTTATCGGAATCAGGTGATTCAAGCGCCTAGAGTTTTGTCTCGAAATTCTATTTCCGTTTAACCTACTCAAACAAGTTTTTGCTACAGTAAAATTTGACCTAGATCCAGATTAGCAAACGAAGTTTCTTTCTTTCGCCGTTTGACTTTCGTTGTTTCTTTCGAGTTGATTCTTTTTGGAAACCGGAGTTCTTAAGTTGAACTTTCTGGTTGTATCTTTCTTTCGAGTTTTACCTGTGCATTAGATGAGTACTGATTGTATGCTTGTTTGTTTGCGATAGAGTACCCGGAGTGTGCCGCTTGTTACTTCGACTCGCTAGGTTTTGCGGATCATCAGCAAGGCAAGTAACACTTTGATCATGTACCTTCCATACCCAGTTTTATTGCATCAGATCTATTTCCTCAAACACATTGCATGATTAGGATCTAATTAACCTGTGGGTATTGGGAAGTAGTTGAGGTAGTACCTATCACCTGTTATCTATCAAACCCTTGGGAGTTACTTCTACGTTGCTTTTATTATTGCCATGCTATGCGTAGACGTGGATTGGGTTTGAGAGATATCCATGACAGATGTGAGATTGTTTAATAATGGTTCAACTTAAGGTGGCAACTAAAACTCACATCTGGGTGGATTGAGGCACCTGGAGAACCCAGTGTTGTCTGTATGTATAAGGTCCGCCACCCAGGCTCAAAGGGATCATAAGATTATTCATGCTAGAAACTTCCGTGTGCGGCCGCAAGCTATTATGGGCTCTAGCATAGCTGAGTAGGTTACAGGATCTCTTGAAGAGGTGGACTAGCAGATGTAGGGGAAAGTAGGTGTACCGGTCCATCCAGAGTAGAGAGTGACTGTTTCTGAAAGACTATGTCTCGGTCATCCGTTTCTCAAACATCATGTAGTGCGAGAATCAAGCGGAGGCGATCGAGTCTTATGGGGAAAAGTGCACAAACCTCTGCAGAGTGTACAAACTGATCATGATTAGCCGTGTCCCCGGTTATGGACAACTTGAGTATCTAGTACCTGGATTATCATTTGAATCTCATCATCGTGATACTTATAATTAATTTTGTTGGGTTAATGATGTTACTTAATTGGGATTGAGTTGGAGGTACCTTCTCAATGTTTCAACCACCATGATAGTTAAATAAAATTTATTCCTTTGCAGTAGGATAAAATTGGCTTTTCGCAAAAACTGTAACCATAGAGCCTTTCCACCAGCCATATATGCATATAGTATAGCCTTATCATTGTTCATTGCTCTCTATGTGTTACTTTGCCAGCATATTCTATGTGCTGACCGTTTCCGGGCTGCAACGTTTCATGTTGCAGACTTTTCAGACGACGAGTAAGGTGCCTTAGGTCGTGGTCTTATACTCAGTGATGCCGCTGGAGTTGATGGACTCACTTATCTTCCAAGTCTTCCGCTGTTATCGTTATTAGATGGCCTTAAGCCATGTTTATCATACTTAATCTCTTTGGAGATATTCGATGTAATAAGTGTGTGATTGCTACTCTGTTATAAATCCTTCATTTGTACTGTGCGTGTCAGCATTACTGATCCAGGGATGACACTGGTGCACAGCAGCACAGGCCATTTGAGGTCTGGTCGCTACACGAGTCCACCACCCACCGACGCGGAAGGACACGCTGAAGCTCTTGGTACACTCCGATCTCCCTGTCTCGCCGTGGTTCGACGCCGGCGACCACCGCAATCTTCGGGCGCCGGCGAACTTTTTAAACCTGACATGTGGACCCCCCCTGTCAGCCTGTATTCTCTTCTCCCTCGAAAAGTTTTCTGTTGGCGCCTTCGGGCAAATACGTTTTCCCTTTGAGCTTGCGCGTTTCTATTCGAACCGTTTTCTGTTTTCGCAGTTAAACCCCTGGAACTTTTCTGTTTCATTACAAATGAGTCCCTGGACAGAAACCCTTATAACTTTTTAATAAAAAGTGATTTGTGAGTGATTCTTTTTCTGACAGTCATATAATTTTGTCTAGTTTTTTATGAGATTTATTTGGAAATTTTTTGGAACAACTTTTGTGCACGCGTTGGTTTTCACGTTAGTATGCCTTTTCGCTATACCGTAGGTTCCGGAAGAGGTGACAGAGCCGCGAACTTCGCCGAGCTAGACTCCGACTTCCCCGAACCAGGCAAGCATGTTTGAACCTTTGATATGATAGGTGTTTTGCATGTTTGCGTGAAAGTTTGTGCGTGGCATATGAGTGTCGGTGAGTACCTCGTTGCTTGTGAGGCAACTACCCGCATGTTCCAAAGTTGCGATGATCTCTGGTGAGAGATGGCCTAATCATGTGGTGACATGAAGGGAAGCAAGGTGGTACTGTTGTAGCATACCAGCCTTGCGTCATCCGACAAATTCCGACGTTAATGTGGACGGAGTCACGTTATCGTTCTTTCCCCTTCCGTGCTACCACATGTTTCTTTTGCCAGGATACGGTTTAGTAAGTTGGTAACCTCTTTCCGTGTACACACCAAACAGAGGGGCCGGGATGATGGTTCCATGGCCCTGGATTAAAGCCAGTCATCCGGTCAGGGGGCATGGGTGTTTCCGGTTGGGACCGAGAGGGGGGCACCCCCTTAGAGCGCGCGTATAGAAATTTGATCCCGTGTTACGCGAGGTTGTAGCCTCCCCATCTCAAGGTTTTTTTTGAACGTTGCCGAGGGTGATCCCTGGCTTCAGAATGTTGAATGTGTGTGTACTGGTTAGACGTGTTTCTTCCAAAACACCGTAAACGGAACTAGTCCCCGTGACTACTGAAATCCGTTGGCTGTGGTTAAGTACAAACTCTGCAGAGTCAAATCCTTCCAAGTCAACGTATCCATGATCAAGTAGGATGATCAGTATATCCATATCTATCCTCGTGGAAATTTATCCCCAGTGAACAAGCTCAAGTGGTAAACCCAGTTTAATCGTTATTCCTGCGGATGGACCAATCTTATATTTGTCTCTTACTTGTAATAATTTATGTTCTCGAGCTACTGAATTATTGAGCTACAATATAAGCCCTTTATGCGATGTCGCTCAGACGTCCGACTGTGGCATATTTGTCTTTTATTTTCTGTTATAAGCCCTTTATGTGGTGTCGCCCTGACGCCCGACTGCGGCATTATTATTCTTGCAGTTTCCTCTCGAGGAGTCATTCAGACCCTTGTTTGGCACCGGTATTACTATTCTTGTAGTTTCCTCTCGAGGAGTCATTCAGACCCTCGCTTGGCACCGGTATTATTATTCTTGCAGTTTCCTCTCGAGGAGTCATTCAGACCCTCGTTTGGCACCCAGTATTTATTTTGGGATTTCGGGAGGACTACCGCCCGACTTCTGTGTTATTTTCCCCATGCAATATTGTCTCTATGTCTGAACGCACTTGTTATTCTGTTCATATGCTTCATGTTTACATTTGTTATAACTTATGTCCGAACTGTCTTGCGAGTACTTTCATAGTACTCACCTGGCTTGTTGTTTTGTCCAGATGTTGACGATGGCGATCTCTTGGATGAAGAGTTTGATAGTGCATCCGACGCCTAGAGGAGTCCCAGTCAGTCCTGTGCGATCCTGGATATTGGTCACTTGTGTTATAAACGCTTCCGCCACCCGTAATAAGTCTCCTCGAGCCTCACTCCAACGCTCGAAGAGCTGAAGTTTTCAGGAGTCATATCACCCACTTCGCGGTGATATTTCCACCATCGTTGTTATCGTGAGTTAGTAGTTATGCCACCCTATCCGCCGCTATGTTTTATCGGCGTTCTTGTAATAAATTGTTGAGCAGTCTCCGCTCAACCATGTATTATATTCAGTACTCCTGGTATTTTTCTTCTGTGACCAAGATATTGTCTACCAGTGAGAAGGAATTCTTCTTTACTGGTCCGTAAAAGGGATCGGTCTCTCAATAAATATTTTATTGAAAAACCGGTCGTGACAGTGCGTGCGCGATAGAAACATGCCCCGAGAGAAATCGAGATAGACCATGCACATGTTTGTGATGGAGACTAAGATTAGCTAGTCATATACATATAGGGGGGACTGTGTGTGCCTACAAAATTGAGTGAAAGACCATCATACTTGGCTAGCTAGGCATGAGATTGTGTGTGTGTGTGTGCGTGTGAGATGGAGAGAGAACGAGGGAGAGAGATAGAGTTTTAGATGGGCCTATCGAGTGGGACTGAGATATGCATGTGTATGTGTGACCCAGGTAGATGGAGAGTTTGAGAGAGGGGGGGGGAAGAGCTCCGAGACGACAGAGTGGTGCGTGAGAGAGTTACGGGCAACGAGCCAAGGAATTTGTGTGCATACGACGAGTGCACCCAAGATATCTATCTTGGACTAGAGAATCATACATAGTGTGCGAGAGACCTATAGATGGAGTATAAATGCATGCGAACTAGAAAGACCCCCCCACACACACACAAAGAGAGAGAGAGATAGAGAGAG